>NC_139578.1:18859968-18907468 GCF_946808225.1 Silurus aristotelis
ATCCGAATGCTGATGTTCCAACCGCATCCCAATGACAAACAAAATTAGGTTTAGTTTCAAGAAAGAAACCCCCGCGATTGGGAGCATTAAGCTATACCCAGATCCCGAAATGCAAAATGCATCAGGAAGATGGTGTTACAAAAGATGAGTCTGGTCGTACAAGCTGCCACATGTAATTTGGTTCAATGCCCTTGCACTGCTTTAGGCCAAGAATCTACATGTTTGCTAGAAACATTAGAACTGAAAAGAGAAAAAAGTATGACCAAAGAATGCTGTGGTTTGTGTGTATGTGTGTATAATGATTCCATTTGTCATTAATGTGCATGCATTGAACTGACCACTGACCACTTTCAGATGTACTTTGGAACTGGGTTACAGTACACAGGAGGCTTAAAAAAAAGGAAAACAGAAAGAAAAAACAAAATGTCTTCTGTAGTTAGACAGAAAAGACTAGTAGATTGTGTTGAGCCACAAAATTCTCTGCAATGACTGGATTTTTTTTCCTCTTCAGACAATTAACTTTACTATGATATGAGCTCAGGAGGAGCAAACATGCTGAATCGTGTGAGGAGATATTCGTAAGAAGAATGAGTTACCTCTTGTACTTTGGGATTTATTAAGCAACAAATGACACTTGACACAGTGTCCTTTAAAACAGGAACTGGGCTGTGCTTTTTAAAACAGTTGGACTTGTTTTGCTGTAAGATACTTTAAGTCTTAAAAAAGTTAAACAAAAAAAATTTAACAATTTAAAACACAGCTATATATCAAATTATTGTTTGTTTCCACTTGGTTTTCAAGTCTATCAAGTAGCTTTAAGTTAGTGTGACATATTAGTTTTTTTCAGCATTTTGTTTAGTGCTTTTATTAGCAGGGGGTTTCAAATGACGTTCAGTTGAGCTGTTTAGTTTAACCTTCATGAATGACCGTTTTGAAATGATATTACATGATAGATCCCCTAATAACCACTTGGACTCTTTTTGACTCTTCAGTCTTTGCTGCTATGCCAACCAACTCCTCACTAACAGACCCACATTTTACAAATTGTAAAAAATAGTGTCCTTCTTTCTTGTTCAGAAATAATATCTTGTCTAAAATCACCCCAGTATGTCAAAGTTCTATCTCCCTAGATCAGTTCTGAAGTAAGGCAAGCCTGTCACTCTGACCTCTCTGATAAGTCACACATTAGAGTTATTTAGACAGCTTTATTATAAAAAGAAATCATAAAAAAAACAGCATTACTTAGCCTTAACATGTTGAGCTGCTGGGATGTTGACTCATTCTTTTGTGGTGTGCCTAAGGCTACTATAACACACTCTTTTTTTTTTACTTTAAAAAATCAATTACTTGACTGCTGCTCATGGAAAATTCTGCAACAAGAAACAGAAACAGTGTGCTATCAATATCAATTCTGGCACTGCTACATGTCCGGTAATTAAAAACAGAGTTAAAATTCAGCTGGATAAACCAATAGTATAGAGAGCAAATAGCAAGATGTAAATCATAGAACTCATGAACTGATGAGGCTTCAAGTGCTAAATCCCATACAGCTGGTACTATCTGGTCCAGAGGACCAGGGAAATATTCTCTGTGTCTGTGTATTACTTTTAGTTTGTGCTTCTTTCATCCCCAAAAAAACCCCCAAAAAACTTCTGGGTGAGACGAGGTGGTGCGATCCGTTATCACCCCCAGATTGCTTATTTTCAATAATTATACTATCTGAACTGTTTTCTTCCTTTTATACCACAGCAATTTTTCAACGATTACAATTTTTTAAATTAGTAAAGTATTTGAGGACAGCACATACTTTTTAACCATTTATAGTTACCATTTATAGAATGTACTTTTCTTACGGAAAGTAAGAGAGAAATTTATAGAATGTAAAACAACATAGTTCCTGTTATCACTTAACTTACAGCAGCTATAAACAGTATTTTATTTATCATCCTCTTTTTCCTGTCTCTTGAAGCTAATCAGAAAGAAAAACATTTTATGTAACTTTTCATTTTACCCCTGACTCCATCCTTAAAAGTGAGTTATATATCTTTAAACATGTCTTTACAAAAATAATTCATTGTCAAATTACACAGTATATTAGATCTGTTGAGTTTTTTAAGCAAAAACACACTTGTTAATCTATGTATTATAAGGCGTTAATGGAGCATCCATCATACACGTCCATGTGAAAGTGCTGTTACTATACTAATGATAATGTATTGCAGCATTCATTCGACTACCTGTATTAAAAGTTTCTGTGATTTAAAACCAAGATTATGTTCTGCATAACTGATTCTGCCTTCAGTTCACAGGGTTTTTTTTGGTCCATAGTTTATGTGCCATAACATTATGATTATATATAAGAACAAAAACTGCAGGTTTTGTATACACTTTGAACATTTCATGTTCTTCAGGAAAAAAAAAAAAGAAAAAACAAACAAAACAAGCTTTACCACATTATTTTTGGGCATCTCATTTTGAAGTGCTGCCTTTATCATTAACATTAATTGCTCAGGACTGAGAGTGAACTGTAGGATTTGTTGCAGAAGAGAGAGAGAGCGAGAGAGAGAGAGAGAGAGAGAGCGAGAGAGCGAGAGAGAGAGAGAGAGAGAGAGAGAGAGAGAGAGAGAGAGAGAGAGAGAGAGAGAGACGCCCAGACCACACTCATATTTTTATTCAACTGTTTTCCTCATAGAAAGCTGCAGACCACTGTCTCCAAAAGTAACTATGATTAAAACCTCTGTGCATGAATTTGGTTTCATCCTCTCTAAACAGGCGAAGGATGAGAAAGCCACTATTTTGGACTAAAACGAGGAAAGATAGTTATATGATTGATTCATTGGGTTATATGTACATGTTGATATTATATTTCGAGGCACTTTGTGCGTATTTTCAACAAGTACTGTTTTTATATGCTGTGTTAACGATAAAAATGGGATCCCACAGACGGAACAGAACAGAATCCAGAAATCGACATACTTCCATTTTTATTTGGAGGGGATTTTTACATGTGACTGTTAAAGACTTACAGATGGATGCTTGTGAACATAAGAATCTTATATTTGTTTAAGAAACCTGTACAAAATGAATACTCTAATGTCATTCAGCAATCACACCCAGTCTTTTCAAGTCAGCCTATTACTCAACGCCAGTTTTTCAGAACTCAAACTGTACCAAAGCCTAATTCCTTCTGGAGTTCCCCCAAAAAAGAAAAGAATATACACCTGCTCCGTAAACCCACACAAACACACACTTTCTCACCGAAAATTCTCCTAACTTCATGCTGATGAAATGTCAGTGGCTTCTTGTGTTGCGGGGAGGCACTGATTCTCAGATAAAAGTGTGATCGGATATCAGGGTTCGTGTTTGTACAGACAGTACAGTCATTCTCCCGAAACTTTGGTGAAATGTATTATATGTTAAAACTTCATTTGGATGCCATCAACATGAATCAGTAGTTCACAACGTTTTTGGAGCCAGGAACTGTAACTGTAAAACAAATTCCACAGCCTTCCTCAGTACAGTTTAATTGTATAAACATAATTCAACTATACAAATATTAGACTCATGGTCATCATATGTGTTGTTTTTTTTTTTTTTTTTAAATATGTCTATTTATTAGACCCATTGAGCCATAGATTCCACAGACCCCCTTAGCAAATATCTATTTCTTATTTACTTTATAATATTTGTTATTCATTTATTAAGAGTTTTCCAGAACATTCCAGCAACAAAACACATTATTTATAGGACTACTTTATTTTGAGATACGTTTTTAATGATACTTGTTTAATGCTATAGAAATATATGTTTGTTATTGTGTAAATGTAAACTCCACAACTGTAATTTTATTATTTATTTTTTTAATCATGGACCCTTTACTGTCCATTGCTTCATGGACACTAAAGAGAGAACCACTGATACAAACCATACACTTTGAGCAGGACATAATCATATTTTCCATGATTTTTTTTTTACTTATTATCTCAGAACTCTTACAGAATGTCTGCAGATAAAAATGACTGCTACTGGAAGATTTCCAGTGCACATTCTTTTTTTCTTTTTTTTTGTGGTAAAGAAAATTTTCTGACGGTATTATTCTCTTTGGAAGCCCTTGTTCTTCTCATTCCTCCATTTTCTCTTATTCTTACTGACTACCCAGAGACCTGTTTATATTGTTTTTTTTTTTATAGGTAATAAATGAAGCGAACAGCCTTATTAAAAGTTATGACAGGCAGCTAGCATATCATAAGTGGCAAGCCATAGCTCAATGCCCACATTTGGGTAGGTCACAGAGACAAAATCACATCTGGTTGGATGCTGGATCATAACTAGAGAATCAAACCTAGTCTTTTTTTTGGCTGAGACACATAAGGAGCAGACAGCGCTGGATTTACAGGCGGCACACTCAAGGGTTAGTCGTGATTGCTTGAATTGGCGGTGCACGTTGCATTTATGGAGCTCCTGAGATGGATGTCTTCCATATAAAACAGTTTTTTTAACCGGAGAGAGGGACAAGTGTATGTGTGAAAGAGTGAGAGAGACAGAGGATAAATACTGTTATATGTTACCGAATATAATAGACCCAGTGAGTGGATTCTTAAAAAAGTCAGTGAGTAAAATATAAAAGAAAGAAAAAAAAAAACCCAATTCCTGAACTGTTGTTCTTAAGTAACACTTAATACAGATGATTATCTGATATCTTCAATATGCCTGAATACCAGATGTTCTCTGGAGGAAACTTTACATTGTGCCTGTGAATATTCATAATAACTTTATTAGTTTTTCAAAGAATTAAGTCTGAACTAAACATATGCAAATACTGCAGTATTTGAGATTCCTTTTGGGTGCTGTGTAGTAAAGGCACTCAAAAGATCTTTTACTGGTTTCATCTGTGCAAATTTTATGTTTCCTATAAAAACTGCAAGAGACTGGAGGTCTTCCTCAGATTGTAATAAAACAGAAGGGGGAAAAGAGTGGAAAAAATTGTTTCAAGGGGTTGAGGTTCACTTCTTCCAGACTTTGGGGTTGCAAAATGGCCATCCATTTCCAGTTTCTCTCCACTAACTTTCATGCCCTGCCTTTTCCTGTAGCACCCACTTTCACTCTCTGTCACTCCAACCTATATCTCTGTCAACTTCTCCTCCCCTTTCCCTCCATTTCTAGCTCTGGCAGACTTATAGAGCAGTAATAAAAAATGAATAATGCAGCTCCAGATCAGAGACGTGAGGATTTATGTCTGATGCGCCTGGTCGTGTCCCATCTGTATTGGAGTCCTGTGGATATCAGGAACGGCATTTTGAAATCAGCAGTCAGGCTGCCAGTAAATGTTCCAAGACTGGATCATAGCACCAAACAAACACAGCAGAGCTTAGTCGCAGTGGCAGCTGCATCAGTAAACATGTTTGACTAAGATTAGGACATTTTGCCTGCCATTTTATGAATTAATAGATCAGTTCTTGCTCTCCCATTGCCCATTGCTCTCCCATAGATCAGTTCTTGCTCTCCCATCTTTGAAGCGATGTGGCGTTAGGTTTACATGGTGTTAGATGTTTATTGCTGAATGCAAAAATGTGCATAAGTCTTGGTTTTAATGCAAACGAAGATCAAAAGCACACCTCTTTTTTTACTCACTTCCTGAATTTCCTACTCAATTGCTGATGTTTTTCCATTTACTATATGGCGAACAACATGCAAGCAGGTTTACTTGCAAGCTTAAAAGTCATCCCCATGCTCTGTATTTGATTGATTCAATGACATGTTTTTTTATTTATTTTAACAGCCCTCCTCGGAGCACCAGGGTTCAGGGTTCGATCCTGCACTCGGGTTGGTGTCTGTGTGGGACTTTCCATGTTCTCTGCATGTTCATGTGGGTTTCCTCCATATTCTCCGGTTTCCTCCCATTGTCCAAAAACAAGCATATGCTAAATCCCGCCTCACATCTAGTGTTCCTGGAGATAGATTTCGCATCCAATGCAACCCTGACCAGGAGCAGTGAAGATAGCTGAATTTCATATAATCCATACTCTCTATTCAGCTCTTCAATGCGCTGTCGTGGAAAAAAAATGGTCACTTGATCTACGAGACACTAAAAAAAAGGGAGTATTGTCTTGTAGACTTTTCCCACACAAATGAGATGTTTTAAAAAAGTGGGAATATTCCACAGCATTAAAAAAAGTATTGCATTTCTTGTTTTTTTATTGAATCATTCTCATATTGCATGGTGTGTAATCACTTCATGATGGAGCAAAGCCATATTTTAATTAATCAAATAAAACCACACAATGACCACATCTCACTTTTGCTTTCTTTTCCACAACACGATAAAGGACGGTGGCTCGCCCTCCCTGTACAGCCCGGTGTAACCCAGCCGGGCCGCGCCAACTCTCACGATAACATGAGCTCGTCTCGGCGCTACACTCTATTGTGAGAGTTTTCCAAATCTCGCGAGATCGGAGAAGTTTCCCACGCCTGTTGTTGTGGCGTCTGCCCTTTTCTCTCACCCCCCCTCCCTCTTCCCTGTGCCCCCTCCCCCCCACACTCCTCTCTCCACCCCTCCGCTACCTCTTCCTCCCTCCCTCCTCCTCCTCCACGGTGCCCGCCCCTTTTTTTTTTCCTCTGTCTCCCTCGTCCCTTCATCCCCAGTCCGCTTGGCTTGTCTCGGCGGCTGGTCGGGTGTTGCGAGCGCGGATCTCGCGAGTGTTGGAGTTTGGGTGAGAGTTTGTGGAAGATGGCGCCTGTTGTGACAGGGTAAGTCCGAGATTCAGCGCTGCTGCTGCTGAGCCCGGAGAGCCCAAGTGCTTTCTAAGTAGGTTACTTTCACATGAAGCCGTGTGGCAGCACATCAGCTCCCGGATCATCATTTCGGTTATTAACGGACACTTTTTTAACGGACATTCTGTTTGCGTGTGTTAATGTGGTCTTTCTTTTTGTCCCGTGTGTAGTGACTGTTGCTACCCTGTGTTGTATTATTATGGGCTGTGTGAGTGTGTGTTCTACGCTGAGCCTCTGAATGCCAGTTAAGGGCTAAGCAGCTAACCTTCAGCCATTCTTCCTTGGGGTAGCTTTACATCCAGGTAATAGCTGTGTAATAAAAATATTCGCATTGTAGGGGGAAACTCACTCTCTCTCACACACACACACGCACGCACGCACGCGCGGAATGTTGAAATGAGAAGTGTTGGATGTGCAGCTCAGGGGCTTTGTTTCGGAGAAGCCCCGTCTCTGTCTGTGCCTTCGCCTTACATTGGTTTTTGCCTTGTATCTGGTGTTGTAAGTTACTTCGGCGTGTGTGCGGGGAAGCCTAGTGTGTGTGTGAGAGCGTGTAGTGTGTGTGTGTGTTCTCGGCTTGAGTGTTGTTTACCAAACAGCCCCGCTGCTGCTGCTGATATCACTGTGATTCGAGGTCGCGCCGCACCGCCGAGTGCAACTGAGGACATTATCCACCAGCTCCAAGTCCAACCTGAAAGCTTTATATATTCGAATAAATCCTAGTTTATTATATATTTTAAAAAACGTGCTTCCAGAACGAGTATACATCCTCTTGCTTGGTTCTCTTACTAAAACTGGTTTAAAAAAAAAAAGGCTGTTTCTTCTGCCAGGTCTTGTTCTGTACTATAGACCCACTTTATCCTTCACATCATGTTTTCTTTCCTCTGTACTTTCAGTAATCTGAGCATCTCTTACACACCTTTCCTTCGCTCTTTACATGACACAAGCATCCCGGCGAAGACTTAACGAACATATCATATAGAATGAAGTTTTCTGCTTTATAAATCTCCCTAAAAATCACAACCCGTCTCTGCCCAAAATGTAGTATCATCTCGATGTCCATAATGTGTGTAAACTGTAGAAGAAACTGTACATGACTCTTATTTTAGTCTGTTTTTTCCTCTCTGCATGTTCTTTTTTTTTATAAATTTTTTTGTAAGATATCTAAAACATTAACAACGATCACTAAAAATCTGTGTATCGGTGCTTTTTCAATTCTATTTACTCATCCCATTGTGTGTAATGTTGATATTCGAATAAGACACCAGTATTTGTGATAATGCACGCCAAATATATTCTGTATCTTTTTATTTATTGGTTTATTTTTTTATAATATTTACAGTCTGGTAAAAATTTTCTAGTTTTTTTTGCCCTATGAGCGTATAGTGTCGCCTTTTTTAAATTTATTTATATGTACAAACCAATAGACCATGTTGATTCTTAAAAAAAAAAACACATTTGTAATCATAGTGTTATGTATTTTATTAGTTAAATTCGGGTGCCGTTTTTAGTTGTTTCAGTAAAAAGGCGGCGGCATCACATCGCATTTAATGCATCATATGTAAAGTCTCATTTTTCTTTTCTGCTCAGCGTTCTTTTTAAATAAGCTCTTTGCTCCCCTTTATAATCCTTTAGGCAGCTCAGTAGGTGACTGTGTGTGTGTGTGTGTGTGTGTGTGTGTGTGTGTGTGTGTGTGTGTGTGTGTGTGTGTAAAGCAGCATTGACAGGGCTGGCTGTATGGGGGCTTTCCAGCAGACCTGAACTGCCTCTGTTTGCTCAGAGAAGCCAGCAACTGGCTGAACGGCCACCTGTCTGTCTGATTTTATCCACTGAGGCCCGTCTCTGAACACTAGAAAAGACGAGGGGTCATCCGCTGATTTTGGGGGGGTGGGGTAAAGGCATACATGTAATTAAAGGGCCATAAGGAGGCTTTATTAGCATGAGACAGGATATTGATGTGTAAACGGCTGGAGCTGCAACTGTTCGGCTGTCCCTTTTAGCTTTTTCTTTTTTCTCCTTCTTCTTTTTTTTTTTCTTTCTTTTTTAAACGAAGGGTTGGTTCTTCCACCTGTTCCCTGGTCAAGAAAGCTCAAGGGAGAAGAAGTGTGCCACAATAGTGAACCCCCCCCACACACACACACACGCACACACACACACACACACACACACACCCTTTTTGTATTTTTTTGTATTTATTGTTTATTTTTGGGAGGAGGGTGTTAGAAAAGGGACGTGTAACAGCAAAGTCGTATCAAGATCAGTTGACCAAAGTGAAGCGTTCGTTTTCAAGCTCGTTACCAATAATGAGATACATCATTTTACCCAAAGTATCATTTCATAATAATCTGATCATTTTAAATGTGGTCAGTGTATAAAGGTAGAAAGGAACTGAAGCTCGGTGTGTTTTCTGGAATACACTGGTGCGAGTGTTCCCTTTTTTTTTTTTTACTATTATTTTTTTTATAAATGTGTTGAAAGAAAACTGATCATTGTTATACCCATAGACACCTATTGTGTTATAGGATATAAGCAGCAGGGGAAAGACGATCTGTTTTGGATAGTAATCTCAGCCTCATGTGGAATCATGAAAGTGTTAATTACCTGTTCCAGCACGACTTGCCCCGAGGGAATAGGATTTGACTTAACGATTTGATTGAACGCGCATGTCATCGTCATTATTTTCGTTTTCAGGTTGCGCTGTTCGGTGGAAGTTTATCCCCTTCGGTATCGCGTGTGTGTGTGTGTGTTGCTGGGGTCTGACCTTGCAAAAGAGAGGTGAGATGTGTTAAAAGAGAAGTGTTCCCACAGGGCCTCTATCTATCCCTAATGCCTATTATCAAGTTGAAGGTTTGAGACGCGGAAAGAGAGAGAGACCCGGGGAGAGAAAGACGTACACAAAAACAGGAGGCACAAAGCGTGAGAGAGAGAGAGAGAGAGAGAGAGAGAGAGAGAGAGAGAGAGAGAGAGAGAGAGAGATGCACACAAAACAAGAGACGCATGGAGAGAGACCCAGAGAAAAACATACACAAAACAAGAGACGTTGAGAGAAAGAAAGAGGGAAAGATGTAAACAAAACCAGGAGACTCACAGAGAGAAAGAGAGGGAGAGAAAAGCACACAAAACAAGACACACACACACACACACAGATAATAACGTACACAAACAAGAGACAGAAAGAGACAGTGAAAGAGAAATGATGTGAGACTGGAGAGAGATTTTTTTCTGTGTGTGAGAGAGAGAGGGAGAAAATGAGTGTGACCTCTACCCGACCCTCAGTTACCTGAGCAAAAGGTAAACGATTAGTCTCTCGCTTTTCTCAGCCACGTCTCCTTGTTCCGACCACTTTATTTGCAGCAGTGACAACGTTGAAAAGAAAAAAAGGAAGCCGAGATTTGCATCAGACACACACGCAGTGTTCCTGAAAGCATTAGAGTCTGTAATGAAGTGTTAATATGAGCATATGAGGAGGAAATCCAGCGAAGCTTCCATTAGGTCACGGACCATTTCAACTCCGGTGACTTTTCGTTGGTGCCAGCCGCACACGAAGCATGTCTTTAGGATTTCAGCGAGACGTTTCAGTCCCTCACCACATGAACGTTGGCCTTTTTCGACGCTGGTTGCTCACAGCTGTGATGTCAGCGGATGAGTGCGTGTCAGATTTAGCTGTGAAAACGCTGAACGTCTGTAAAAGCCAAATGTCTGTAAAAGCCGCTCCGGTTCGATCGATTCTCCTCTCGATGTATTGACGTTTGACTAACTTCTGTGTGAAGTAGCCAGTTTTTGTGCCAAGCATGAGGTTTGGGTTTTCACGCCAAGAAACCGAAGCGCACCGTTTACTCGGGCGAGCTCGGTATGTTTTAAATTGTATTAGCGTTATCGTAGGGGATCAGAACGTATTTGCAGAGTCCAGCCAAAAATCCAGTTAAGACGAGGGGAAGTGCAGTTTTATGAAACACCGAGGCGACTGGACAGAAATCATAGTTCCTCCATTGTGTTTGCTTTGGCTTGGCTCATGGATAAGAAGAGGAAAAAAAACAAGCTTGGGAGAAGAGTGCTGTTTACAGTGCCCTTTACTTTCACAGTTTCCTGATTCTCGCTCCAGCCGCTCGGTTACATTCACAGCCCCGGCGAAGGGAACTTTGCTTTCTTCAGCGTCAGCAGTTCTAGATATTTTTTCCCCTCCCTTACCAGCCAGGATGTTTCATTCAGAAAACATGAAGCGATTCCCCTCCAATATGTGATTTTCATTTCTGCCTCACATTCGGCTCGGGCCGTTCTCAATGTAGAAACGTGATCGTTATAAACTCGAGCCCACGTGTTTTTTTTTTTTGTTTTTTTTGAGATAGAGAAATCATAGCTTATCAGATGTGTTCTTCATTCGGGATCTTTTGGCCATTTAGATGAGTCGGAACGCATGCGAAAGGCCTCACAAGTGGAGCGAGTCTGGCTGAAACAGAAAGCAGAGCGGAGACATGCTCATTGTGTGATTGTGTGGGACAGCAAATGGCTCTCGCTGATGAGTTGTTTGTGTTGGCTGGAGACGAAGGCCTCGGCGCTGCGCTGTGACTGAGTGACGGCGAATTCTCTCCGGCTCTGGAGGATGTGAAGGGGTTTTCTTTCGCGTAGCTGTTTATACGAGTTTGCCTAGTAACTGGAAACAGTGACATTTACTTTTGTGCCGCGACCGTCTCGCTCGCTTTAATGTGCCGAGGCAGGGAAAAGCAAAACAACCACCGAAATGTCCCAGCCGCCGTTTCAATTTCTGTGCTGCTCGACTCCCGAAGAAATGCCACTGTTGCAACTTTATTTAATATAAAGATGTTTTTATAACCCAAACGCAGTGTTTCTGTTCATTCGCTTTGTCTCTTACTTACGAACATGTCCAGCCAGAACAAGCCATCATGTGTGCTTAGAGGAATCTTGCTTGAGGTTGTGCAGCGCTTTCGCAGGTATCAGCAATAAATATTCAAGTGGCGACTCGGAGTCACCAAGAGTTTAAAGTGGTCCATCATCTCCTCAGAGGCATCGTGAGCTGCGGTCTGGAGTACCGCGTTTCTTTCTTTTGTTTGTTTCTTTCGCTCTTTCGCTCTTTTTTCTTTCTTTCTTTCTTTCTTTTGCTCTTTCTTAATTTCGCTCTTTCTGTCTTTCACTCTTTGTCTTTTTTTCACTCGTTCTGTCTTTCTCTCTTTCTCTCTTTCTTTTTTTCTTTCGCTCTCTTTCTTTTGCTCTTTCTTTCTTTCGCTCTTTCTGTCTTTCACTCTTTTCTGTCTTTCTTTCCCTTTCTGTCTTTTTTTCCACTCTTTCTGTCTTTTTTTTCCACTCTTTCTCTCTTTTTTTTTCACTCTTTCTGTCTTTGTCTTTCTGTCTTTCTCTCTTTGTCTTTCTTTTGCTCTTTCTGTCTTTCACTCTTTTCTGTCTTTTTTTTACTCTTTTGTCTTTTTTTACTCTTTCTGTCTTTCGCTCTTTCGTTCACTTTTTTTCTTTCTTTCGCTCTTTTCGTTCTTTCTTTCTGATTGTCTGTCTCTGTCCTATTTTTTCTTTCTTTCTTTCTTTCTTTCTTTCTTTCTTTCTTTCTTTCTTTCTTTCTTTCTTTCTTTCTTTCTTTTTACTTCACTCATCATGGTTATGTTTAAAAAAAAAAAGGGACATTCTTCTAACTGTGTCTGTTTTGTTTGTTTGTTTCAAACCATCACAACAATCTCTTTTCACTCGTTTTATCAGAGGTGGTTAAGTTCCTTGTTCGGATTTCTCGAAATGTCAAACCCCCCAAACACCTCTTTTAAGTCAGATGACATTTTCTTTTTACTTTCTAACCCCAGTCTTCTGAAACTCTTTATTAGGAAACTATACAACTGTAAAAATGACAAGGACCCACTGAGTACAGCTTTCTAAAGATCATTAAGAACACAATCCATGTGTAATAGTATCTGTGTGCAGCAGTATATTCACTGTGTATCAGGCTTTTACTGAGTATCAACACATTTCTGTTCAAACTTGACATGCAGGTTGATATTAAATATACACAGTGATATATTGAGGTAACACTTTTTTTCCAGTCACTAGTTTATCTACAATACACTCGGATAGGCGATTTCCACCAATGCTTCCAAAACAAAAAAAAACCCAGTTTGCTTGGTTATGCTTTTGGTTATGCTCCTGAGAGTCCTCATATTCTGCACTATTGACTCGGCTTTGAAGGAAATTTATTTGCAAAAAAAAAAAAGGGTTGATCGGTCCAGCTTCCCATCTAATCGAGTCGAGAAACTGATTATGTTGCTATCATCACTTCTGCCGGTTGTTTGAAAGTCTTTTTTTTACAAACCGCACATCATACGTGGCTGTTCGAATTACAATATGCGGCTGTGCAAAGCCGGTAACCACGTTGCAGGACGGATATTGGAGAACATATCTGGGTTGTGTTGCAACATGTGTTTGGGCAGAAGGCTTCGATAGCCATGAATCTGGAAGGGAGTTTCTTGAAGAGGCATCAAAGTGAAAGAGAGCCGGGACTCTCCCCTGTCAGCATCTCTTCTCATCTCAGGAACTCAGAAATGAGAGCAAAGCAAGCATAAAGGTGATCAAGGAACTGAAATAAGTGTTTTTTTTTTGTTTTTTTTTCTCCTCCCTGCCTCATTTACAGCAGCACGTAGTAAGCAGATGGCAAGTGAGGATGCAACACAGTGTATCACTAACACCTTCTGTCTCTCACATTTTCCCTCCCCTCCTCTTCCCCTGCTAAGGAGCACAAGTGGGCTAAAGGTCAGATGAGACTTTGTGAAATGGCTGACTGCGTTCTTTTCCACTTCCTTCTTCACATTTTCTTGGTATATTCTCTAGCATCTTAGACTCAGACCATGGGGTATTCGCTCAAGGTTGTGCGATTGGAAGGAGGCTGTTATTTGTGGTGAGACAGACGGCATGCCGGATATCCGAGCAGGCGCATTGAATAATGGACCCCACAGCACCTGTTTTGTGGTCCTCTAGTGTACGTAAGTCATGAGTTTTTCCAGCTAACGTATGTGGCGATGGGTCACTGCGAGTGCACAGGCTTACAGTCATATTCCCTTCGACGAGGATCGTGTCGACTCGAATTCTCTCCGTAAGAAAACCTCCATTCTGAAAGCATTCCAAAGCAGGCCATTCATTTACACTTGGCCAGGCTTTAGATCAGTATTTGGAACATACTAAGAAAATATACTTTTCAAACGAAAGAGCAGTCCGGAATTGGGATAAATGTGCAGCGAAACAAATTAAAGCAGTACGTCATAATAAAAATAAAAAAACAATAATAAAAGCACAATAAAATGTAAGTAATAAAACTGTAAAATAGCTCAAAGTTTGGCCACTGAAAAAAGGGTTCGGGGAAAGAAATAAAGCGCTAAAACTTACGAGCAAAAAAGCGGTGCAGGGTTCTTTTTCTTTTTTTCCTGGTGATTTAATATGAAACATAACACTTCAAAAATAACAAGTTGTTCGGAGAATTCAAAATGGTGGCAAAAGTGTTGCATCTTTTTCTGTCCTGTATTGATTCCAGATATTCAGTTGGAACGCAGAAGAGACTGCGAGTGTGCTGCTTTTAATAAATGTGAAAACCCCAAAAAATGTTGCTTTGTCAGTTACACACACTATACGGACAAACGTTTTGGGAATCTTGACCTTTTCAGCATATGTGATTCTTCCTCAAACCGTAACATTCGAGGCACACAATTGTATAGGATGCATTTGGATCTTTACATTTTTCCTTCACTTGAACTGGAAGGACCCAAACCTGTTTCAGCACAACAATGATGTGCACAAAGCCAGTTTCATGAAGATATGATTTGGAATGGATGATCTTAAGTGAGCTGCTATATACACCTTTGGGATGAAATGAAGCACTGACCACACCCCAGGTCTCCTCACCCTACAGCACTACCTGACTTTACTAAAACCCTTGTGGCTGAATGAGCACAAATCTTCACAAGCACATTCCAAGATCTAGTGGAACATCCCAGAAGAGTGGAGGTTTTTATAACAGTAAATGGGGATTAAATTGGAACTGGGATGTTCCAAAAGCACGTACGGATCTCATGCTCACAAGTCCTTAAATCTTTGTCCATGTAAGGCGTCCTTCATGTTGATGCAAATTGAATGCATATGTGTGTTTTTGTGTACTATTAAAGTTTTCCTCCAACACATTTTTACCCATGTTACATTGAAACCTAAATTGTATTTTGTAAATTTAGCAGATTCCAATCTGGCAACCCTGAACCGCTTAACTTGTGGATCATTTTTTTCCTTCCTCATTTGCTGATGCATATTGAACGCATGTGTGTGTTTTTGTGTACTTTTTAAAGCTTTCCCCAGACAATCCAATCCCCCCATTTTCCATTTTTAGTTGAAACCTAAATTGTATTATGTAAGATTTACAGATTTTATTTTGTAAAGATCTAACTAATCCATCAAAATAGGCTTAGGATAAAAGTGTAATTTCTTTTAATTGGAGCTCATGGCAAACTAGTAAAAAGACTCCGAAACATCCAAAGGAATGTTTCTTTTTCTGTCTCGAACAGCCCTAAAGTGCACACTTCGATGTGTGTGTATGCGTACGCATGTTCATGTGTGTGCATGCATGATTGTTTTAGGCAAGCGGCCAACAGCAAAGCGGCTCTCCACAAAGACCCATATGGAACATCTATGGGCCCTGCTTGATGTTGGAAGTGGTGTGAGAGTGTGTGAGAGTGTGTGAGAGTGTGTGAGAGTGTGTGAGAGTGTGTGAGAGTGTGTGAGAGTGTGTGAGAGTGTGTGTGTGTGTGAGAGAGTTTTCTTTGACACTTCCCTGTCATTAAAATGTCCTCTTGACAACAAGGAGCTGGTGCTGTGGGCTCAACCATATGCGCCTAGCCTGAGGCGACCCGACCCGATACGACCGAGCCAAAACAGAACCGGCCACGCCGAGCCTCGCTTTTCCGATGCGCTCCACCCTTGTGTCATTAGTCAGGGGATTTCAAGGCAGAAATTAGTGTCTGATCTCAGTGATTCCTTTGCTCCCCCAAAATTGGGCACTTTACGTGTCCTACTTCCTTGTGGGTGTGGTATGGTTTGAAAGCGAAGGCAACTGAAGGAATTGTCGTTTAAATCGCTTTGAAAGCTTCAAGTCCCTCGTTTTATTCCACACGTCAACATGTTTTCTAGAAACAGGAAATCAAAGTGATGACATTGAACTGCGTTTGAGAGGAACTGAGCAAAACGGATCTTCTGCTGAGCACATCAACGAAAGTGTTTTTTCTTTAGTTCTAACATCTTGCACAAATTCCTAATCGGGCATGACCGATCAAAAAAAACTTTTTTTTTTTTTTTTTTTATCATTTGCCCAGAAAAAGAAAATGTCACCCAGTTGCTTAAGCCGCAGTCACCCCCGTGTTTCTCGGAAAGCCGGAAAGCAGCGCATCAGATGGCACAAAGTGACCCGGTTCAATTCATCAAAGAACAAATGAGCCTAAAAGCCTTTTACACATGGGCATGTGGTGAACCCAGGAAAAGGCATATGGCACATTTTGGCTTAGGCACCCGGTGCATGAAACGAGTTTACCCCAATTATGTCTCGAGCTCCATTACCCTCCCATTTCCCTTGTACATTCCTGCATCTTCAGATCCCGTTTGTCCCTTTTGTGTCATTCAGGATTCCTCTGGAGGAATTTGAATGGGTACATGCTTGTATGGCATGTCTCACCCGTAACAGTGACACTGTTTGGTCCTTGGCCTTGTTGGCACAGTGGCACATTGCTGGCACACACCACCATCTGTCTTTCCTGTGAGGATTCACCACAGAATTGATGTGGAATTTGTACTTTTTTTGAATTGTTGAATAGTAAAGGAACTTAAGAGACAGTTGTGTTTTAACCACAGTGACTGGTTAATGGCGGTTTAATGGAAGTATTGTGACATTAGTGAACATCATTGACTACAGGACCGACTCAGGCTTTCTTTATACTCCGTTCTCTCAAACACGACCGGTGATATATCTCTGAAACTGTTCTGCAGTGTCCAGGTGTGGGTTGTGGTGGGCTACCAGATAGTTTTCAAACTTCAAGGGCCGTGTTTTAAATGCCTTCAAGAAGAATAATTGAGCACACTTGTAGTTGTTTATTAAAGATTAGCACCTTTTTTATCAAAAAGTATTTTCATAAAAATGGTACCTGGTTTGTAAGTGTGTAAAAGTGGTGTTTTGAGCTGAATCATACTGGGAAATTGTATGTTCCCATACAGTGAATACAGTGTACCAGAGAATTATAGCACTGAGGCTCCACTAGTAATTTCTAGGTTGGAGATACCTGTAGAGGGATTTCATTTGAATCTTTTATGTTCCCAGGTTTTTTGCTTTGAAAGCCTGAGATGATTTTTGCACAGCACTTTGTGTTTCCTGAACCGGTTGAAGAATCTTGCCGAAAGCTCAATCTATGGCCAAATCTTCATCTGCTATCAAAGGCACCCAAAACCGAGTGCTTCTGCTTAAAATGAACTGTTCTGGTACTTAGCAGAAATCAGGATGTCTTCAAAAGAACCCCTAAACCTTCAGCCACAAACCGTCCCCAAAGCATCACTTAGTCTCCTCCGTATTTTCAGTGTCTGTATGAGCAGTTTTTACTGCTATTACATCCTCATCCGACCACAACACACAAAGCCAATTGTCATTCTAATGGAGCTTTGTGACGCAAAGGTTCTGCATCTTGTGACGTGCTTTTAGGAATCGTTTCTTTCAAAACCGCACGCAGTCACGACAATGGCATTTACCTGGTTAATTCGGCAACGTTGCCGCTCTATAGAACTGCAATTGCGAGGGATATCGGAGTATTTTGCACCCTTCATTGTTTTCCCGACTATTTGGGAGACCATTTTTAACAGTGTGTTTTTAAGTGCATTACTGGATGTGTGCTAGTCAACAAACATTTTTTTTTTTGTGTGTGTGTTTTTGTAGTGGAAGTTCTTTTGTTTTTTTCTCTTACTAATAGATGACCAAATGATTATATATGTGTGCAGCCTCATATTCATCCCCCCAGGCAACTGTAGAGTTCCTGCAGAGTGAAAAGTTTTTTGTTAGAACAAATGCCATAGTTTCTTCTTTTTGTGTGTGTGTGTGTGTGTGAGTGTGAAAGTGGTTTATTTATTTATTTTTTTTAATGTTCGTTATCAGTATTTTGTTGAAAGAAAAAAAAACAACCCGTTTTAATAAATAGTGGATGAATTTGTCAAGCTTTGATGCACACACTGTGTTCCACATTACACAACGCTCCCCATAAATCTAGGTATTTATTCACTTGCTCGTTCAACAAACAAAAAAATTAGTTTGCAAATAAGTTTTGGTATTCTGTGCAAGTTTGTGGCGCTCCAGGTCCTGTGAGAGACCACAGCGTGCTGCTGGCGTGCCAAACTGCTTCTGGTGGCAGGTTGAGGTCGGATCGCTGAGTGACATCAGGAAGATGGTATTTCTCAATGACCCACCACTGAAAACGTTGTCACAGTGGTTAGCTCTTAGAAATTTATCTTTGTGCCTGCAGGCACCTGACAAGCAGGATATGCTTCTAATTTACTGCCCACCACCACAGTGTAATTCACACTTTCACACCAAAGGCGCGCGCACACACACACACACACACATCAAGAAAAGAAAAAAAAAAGAGTTGCGTTTTCTTTGCTCACGTTGATCTTTTTTTTTTTTAAGCCTCACCACACACACACACACACACACACACACATTCAGCAGTAGTGATAATGGCACTTCTGTAAGTAGCGAGGACCAATCCCCTGAAGCCCTGAAACGCTATCTGTACTTTAAATCCACTCGGTCTATGTTTTTTTATGCTGCTGCTGATTTAAATCCCTGGGCGAGCTGCACAGACCGGTGTGCCAAAGCGGTGTTGAGGGATGAGTAAATTCACGGGTGAAAGCAGGACGCAAGAGGAGATACACGAGGTAGTAAACGGAAAGCTCTCGTCCGAATCCGGCATTCGGTGACGAACAAAATCGCTTTCCACGATCTCGTTGTGACCTGCGAACACAAACGTGTTGCGATCCCCATTTTTTATTTATTTATTTTTTTTATTTATTTATTTTTTTTTGTGTAGCGTTGCCGCAAGTGTATCTAAAATGTAATCGTATCGTCGCGTAGGCTATTGTAGGGAGTGATGGAGCAGACAAAACGAGAGAGAACGCTAGGTTAGATCAGTTTACTTGATAACACGGTCAACATTCTTCACTTGATCCCTCCTGCTTTAGCAGTTCTCAGAAACGTGTCTCAGCGCGGTGTCAAAGTACCAGTGTTAAAACACGAGCCTCGAGTTTGACGGCCTGGTTTACGAATGGTGTTTGGGCGTGCGTGCAGAACGTGTGGCTTGTAACCATTCCTCAGCTTGCAGATTTCAGTTGGCTCAGTATTTTCAGTTCCCCACAATTTCCCCAATTTTCTTTTGTTACCATTTAATTTGACATGCAATAAAGAAGAATCCGGAGTCGTCTGGGTACAGACAGACTTTTGTTTCACAACACTGACAGTGAAAATCTGAAAAAGTTTGATCCGTCTCAGCTGTCAGAAGATTAGCAATCGCTCTTGATTCTTTAGGCCGACACTCGCCCTCTGCCTTTATCAGTATTTCTGTTTTCCGGGAAATCAAAGCTATCACTGTAAAACAAACAAACAAACAAAGCATCAACATGAAACTTGAATATCTCAACCGACATCATTTTTCAATCTGCATCTCCCTCTGTAGATTTTTCAGTCATCAACCTTATAGTTTGTTTATTATTGTGAATGTTTTGACCGCGGGGCAGATCATTTCTAAACCCATTATAAGACACTTCCCTTGATGAAATCGGAATCAGGATTATTTTTCAGTGGTGTCGACACACACAAGGAACACTATACATTTAGCTTCTAGACAAGACTGTACAAGACAATACATAATAAATCAGACCACAATATTCAGAGTATACGCCTGATCAGTAATGCACACGTGTGAAAGTGCAACTAGCAGTGGTGTGCGATCTTCCGCTCCATCCCATGTAAATTATATCTTAATGGACATCACTTTGTGCACAGGGGAACACTGTGGTTCTAGAACGGGTTTGGGTCTTCTAGTTCATTGGGAAAATGTACTGCTACCACACCCAAAGAGATCCTTTACAATTGTGTGCTTCCAACTGTGTGATGATCATTTGGGAAAGAATCACATATGGCTGGAAAAATCAGCTGTCCAATACTTTTGTCCATATAGTGTAATTGATAACAGGAGCTAAATTTTCTTTTGGATATTCCATCGCATTCTATTCGCAGTCGTTTTTTTTTTTATAAATGAGAAAAGGGCAAATTGCTGTGCTGTAAGACGAATAAATCTGATGGGTTCTATTTCATTAAAAAGATGGCATTGTACTGAGTTAAGTATGAAGTCATCTTAAATTAAAATAAACCTGATTTGAAAATGTCTTTCCTCTACTGTCAGGTAATGTTTTGTAATTAATTCAAGATTCTCCTCACACACACTGGTGATATGTGGTGAATTTTCTTGCCACTGTGCCACCATTTTTTTTAAACTTTTGGTTCAGAATTTGAATTGACATTAAAATAAACTATATTCCATCAACTATGTTGCAGTCACTCTGTAATCAGGCCCAAAAGAAACCGAATGAAAGACATTTCCTGCCTTATCCAGCCATATGTGGTTTCTTTCCCAAACACAGTTGTAAAGGGTGTCTTTGGATGCAGTGGGATTAGAGTTTCCATTTATTAGAGCGAGAAGACCCAGCATGACAATGCTTCTGTGCACAAAGCCCTTTCGCACAAGAGCGGAGTTTATTATAACAGCGAATTTCGACTAATTGTGGAATGGGATTTTATCAATAAGCACATATGAAGCTTATCAGGTGTCCACAAACATTTGTCCATATAGTGTAAATAATAGGGTTGTTTGGTAACAATCCAGCAATTTAAATTAACCAGCATCGACATGCTCAGCGTACAAATTCAATAAGAACTTCTTGATTAGCACTGAGCATCGTGGCCAATTAGTCGAGACCCAGTTGTGTGAAATCTCTCGGGGAAAATCAAGTCGACAGGACATTCTACATCTGAATCCAATCCCAAAGAAATTCTTCGAAAGCTCTTTTTTTTTTTCTAGGCGTCTTATATAATTACGATTCTGACATTCAGCTCTGCCCCAGTCACATGATCCTTCGGAGACTCGATTTGTCACGTGACGCGATCCCGGCGCTGAAACTTGGACACGCTGAACTGTTATAACCTGAACTCAAACACACTCTCAATACTCCTTTCTATTCCTACACATCCACCTATATTCTATTATAATCCTATTATCCTGTTGTGTCCATGCTGTTCTGCACCTCTCGGTTGCTGCTCTCACTTTATGTTTACAAATACTCTTTTGTTTACAGTTTCTCCCTTTCGCACGCTGCACTGTATAACATATACAGAAGGTTTACTGGTCGGCGCTATTTTGTGTTTAGTGTATCTGTCCCACACTGTCTCGTGTTGTCTGTAGCTTTGTGTCCTGTTGTGTGATGTTTTGGTTTTATGTGGCACCAGGGTTCTGGAGAAATTGTGGACTGCGTCAGCTATATATGGTTGAAATGACAATAAAAGCTTCTTGACTTGATATCGGAAACGCTCATCCTGCCAGAGGTTCGGCTTGTGCTGGCATTACATCACCCTCGTTTCCTTTTGGAAAAGGGAGAGGGAAGCCCCTATTATCACTTAATACAGACACTCAGCTCGTCAACACCCATAACGACTCTCAAGCTCATGTAGGTATAACGACCTCGGGTTATATATCCTCTTAACTCCAGCGGGAATGGGTTTAGGTTACGTCAGTGAGTCTGACACAGTTGGAAACAGTTTTTCTCTTGTGTAGGTGTTTGGGTTTTTGTTTTGCATTTAAAGACGGAGACACTGCAAAATGTATGTATGTCCGTAACCCGAGTACATGTTCATTTTGATTGTGGATGCTGAGGCTCTTTTCCCAAACCCCAAAGTTTTTTTTGCACCCAAGGAACATTTTAAACCGGATTAAAAAAAAAAGTAGTTTTTATTTTATTGAATTTCTTACGTCATGTGTAAAATGTTTATTAACTCTAATTTTCGCTTCATAAATTCTATAGTTTGTCGTTAGTTAGAATTTATAGGCTTGTATTTGCTTCAGCTTAAACGCATTCCATACAAGCGATTGAATGAGGGGGGGAAAAAAAACACAAAAGAAGGCATAACTAGATCTAAAAACCACGGTACTACATTTGTATCGATTTGCCTCAAATCTAGCAGACGTCTTTTTTGACTTGGACGTTTTAACTTTTGGCGTTTTTGTGGGACGAAGTAGGGCCGGAGGGAGGGAAGGAAGGAAGCAAAAATGGATAATGTGCAGAAAAACAGATTAAAACACAATTCCGACATAACTTCCTTTTCCTCTATTGAGCTCCTCTCATAAGTGTTCACCGGGGGAAATGTCGCCAGCTGCCATTCATCTCGCCTTATGTGGGTTTTTTTTTTTTCCTTTTTTTTTTCTCCCCCTTTCCCTCTCAACTTTCCTTGCAGTTACATTCATTACTGCCGTGGCCTTTGTGTCGAGAGAGCGCGACTGAATTCTCTCTGGTGTTCTCTCTTGAGAGCTTTAGGAACTCCGTGTGCAGGCTGTTTTCTCCCTGATCTGTGTGTTAAGCTTGAACTTAAAGTTTCCTGCACGATGGTTGCGTTTTTGTTTTGTTGGACTAAAATGAGAGGAGACAGACAGAACTGCTCCAACACATGATCTCATTGAACTAACAGGAAATGGCCCTGGTTGCCATCTTTACTTTTTTTTTTTTTTGACACTTTCTAATCTGCATGTGTGTGGGCAGCAGGGGAACGAACTACTTCTCTGTTTCTCTGTTCGAACGAACAATAATTTTTTCAATTTTAATACGAGCGAAAAGGTTTCTTCAGAACCACTATAAGAGCAAAAGAAAAAGGTTAAGTGCATTAGTTTTTCTCTCCACAACCCTGACATTCTCCTGTCGTTAAGATCTTTCTCGCCACTTGTCGTGTTTGCATCTTATTAAATCGTGAAAGGAAAGAGTGTGCGGTTTTGCTAACACCTTATCATGCAGCAGTAATTACATTTTAGCTTGCTAATCGCTCCAGGATCTATGTGTTTTTTGGGATTTTTCACCAAGTAAACGACGATATAAGAGACACTATTTGTTTTGCTCCAAAGTCATATCTTGCTGTCCTCAGTGGTGTTTTTTTTTTTTTTTTTTTGGCTGAGGCTGAAACCTTCTAGTTTCACGTTTTCTGCTATGTGGGTGACGTTTTGGTGTAAGCGTGGTTTCATTGGAGGTGCAAAATTATTTGTTGAGGAACAATCGTTCCTTTTTTTTTCTTTTCTTTTTTTTAATTTTAAATAATCTCGCATTACAGAAGCAGATCATGGTAGCTACATTTCCCCTAGTGGATATTGTGGATATTGCATGTTGTAATAGCCTAAATCTTGCACTGGCCGGCGGTACTTAAAAAAACAAATCAAGACATTCAGGAATGTTGGACCCAACAATTCATAATTGTTAGACCCAATAGCACTCTTTGAAAACTCCAGAGTCTTCTAGATGTAATATATGCCTCCTTTGCAAATCCATATACATAAGTTGTATATTTCGGACACATGTTTTGCACGTCTTAGCGTAGGTTCCTTATTGGTTTTGTTTTGTCTGTGCTACAATTTGGAGGGCTGAATGTGGGCAGCAGCGTTTGTCTGGAACAGGCTGGAATCCATTATCCACTCAAACATCACTGTTTCACTGTGGGAACCATATTGATCCCTGGCTCTATAATTATTCTACTTACACACCATCTAACACGCATTGTCCTTCTTCTGTCTCTCTCTCTCTCTCTCTCTCTCTCTGTCTCTCTCTCTCTCTCTCTCTCTCTGTCTCTGTGTGTGTGTGTAGCTCTTTGCTCTCAATCTAGCTTCATCCTCCTTCCCCCCCCCCCCCTCTAATTGCCTCCTTTTTCCCTCTCTTATCTCCCTCTTATTCTCCTCTACGCATGCCCGATCCTCCCTCCTACTCCAGTGCCTTTGTCCCTCTCTTTTACAGCTTTTCATCATGACCCTCAGACTGTCTGTCTGAGTCCCTGCAGCCCAGGAAGATTCAGCCATTGATTTCCCCCCGCCCCCATCTATATCAAATTCTCCAGAGTCTCCTTCTGTCTTCCAGCCACCACTTCTGAGGAGTCAAGGTTGTTGTCGGTTCATCATCACACGGCCTGCTAACAATCTTCACACTGATACTTCATGCTGGATTATGCAACCATCCCTACATTTTTTTTAAATACTTGAGAATGTGCTCAGTATTCATACCATAATAGAATTCTATTCAAGATGTTATAAGACATTTGTGTACTACAAGACTGCAAAAAGTACAAACAGTAAGGTAATAATCACACAGCAGTATAGATGACTATAGTACACACTGGGCAGAAGAACCGCTGCAGCGATGTTCATGCAGAGACCCCTTATCATGTGGTCTCTGAATCAATAATATTTAATCAATAATATTTAATTATTCAGATATCAGCCCTGATACAGACCAAATGCTCGATAAACATTCCTTTTGATCATATAAACAGTACCTTTACTAACCTTTGACTGTAGTAGTAAAATAACACTATGAAAACAACAGGTGCGTTTACATGGAGCATTGTAAACGCTTTTAAAGTCCAATCCGAATGAAAAATCTCTGTATAAACTCCTCAATCGGAATAAAAATGCCCAAACCGAATGAGACTGTAATCGGTTCGAGAGGGTGGGACCTACCTTTCTATAAACCGAACAAAATAATTCTGTTAAACCGATTTTCGCTATGGATAGGACCATTTCTTGAGGGACAAAATGCGGTCCCTCAAATCTCTGCACCTGGCACCCGTATCAGATCTCGTATCAGCCCATTCATCATTCCCGTGCAGAAGATATACACAAACTTTTTTTACCTGTGCTCTTGTGAACACTGGATTTGTCACAACACCTTATTCCGCACAACTTTCAAGTTTGTGAAATAAAATGAGTGAAATTGGATTTCTGACGGACTCTTTTTCTGGGGTCATGGATGTGTGTGAATGACTGGCGACTCGTGCAAAAGTTTAGTTTCCATTCCAGTTCACTAAATTCCAGCGATACAACCCGCTCCCGCCGGTCCTCACTACTGACTTTCATCCACACGCTCCCGCTTTTCGGAGGAGGGAGGGGTAGGATTGAGATGCTCCTTAGAGATGCACAGCCACCAAAAAGCTCAGCTTCCTGCGCCCGTCTTTTCCTCACAGCTTCCAGCAGTAGTATGCCTACAAATTCATGCTGTTGCTTGATTAAGAGCAGCACTTTACATAAAATAGCACGCATAAGAAAAAAATATGGAACTTCTGTTGACAGGGCAGGACATAGGCGCATGTCACGAAGTCATTCCGATTGAATAAATCTGTTCATTCAGATGTTCAATCAATCTCGATATTTTTATATATATATATATATATATATATATATATATATATATATATATATGACACACACACACACACACACACACACACACACACAGTAATCCCCCGCTTTATTGCAATTCGTATCTCGTGCCCCTGGTTGGTTTATCGCGGAATTGCATTTGCCACATAACTCATTTGTTTGGCTGATGTCTTTATGTTGAAATAATTACATTTATTATTAAAAATATAATTATTAATTACAAAATGGAGTATGTATGCATAACATTTTTAGGGTGGTGGCCGTTTATCGCGGTTTTTTTTGTTTATCACGGGTGGTTTTGTAACGTAACCACCGTGACAAACGGGGGATTACTGTGTGTGTGTGTGTGTGTGTGTGTGTGTGTGTGTGTGTGTGTGTGTATATATATATATATATATATATATATATATTATATATATAAAACGCAATATTGTATATAAACACACATATTATATATATAAAACGCAATATTGTGACTATAGCATAGCTTCACTGTTATGATTAAACTAGAATATGCAAGATGTACACAGACCAGGTATGACGTTATAACATTATGACCGGTGAAGTGAATAACACTAATTATTTCTTTACTGTCGCAGCTGTTAGTGAGTGTAATATATTAGGAGGAAATTGAACATTTTGTCCTCAATGTTGACGTGTAAGAAGTAGGAAAAATGGGCGAGCGTAATTGTGGCCAAATTGTGAAGACTAGACGACTGGGCCAGAGCATCTCCAAAACTGCAGCTTCTGGTCAAAAGTGCTCTGAGGAAGGAACAGTGGTGAACCGGCGACAGGGTCGTGGGCGGTCGAGGCTCATTGATGTATGTGGGAAGTGAAGGCTGGTCCGTGTGGTCTGATCCAACAGACGAGCTCCTGTAGCTCACATTGCTGAAGAAGTTAATGCTGTTAATGCTCAATGGATCAGGACTGTTTTGGCAGCAAAAGGAAGACCAACACAATATTATGCAGGCGGTTATAATATTCTACCCGATTGGTGTATGTTGCTGTCATTACGGTGTTAAATTCTAAATTCTGTTTCTATATAACGCCTGTATCACAGCCAATCAGACGCTTGTCACGTTGTATGGTGTACACATCCTGCCATCTAGGCACATGTTTAAGAGGGTTTATGCTGTAGGTAAATCTGGCTTAGTTGCCATCACAAAGCTACTTTTCAAACATATACGATGTCGTGAGTGGTAAGGTTGCGATATGAGTAAAGTTATGACAGCATTTCCTATAATGCTCCGATGATCTGAGGTTTGAGACTTAGTCATATGGTTACAAGAAAGAAAACCAAGGTATATTGCGGACAGAGTTTACCATTATGAAATATTTAGGTTAGCGAAGGTAAAGGGGTTCCAGTGTCTGGGGTTTTCCGTTTCTGCTCCTCACATTCCTCCATGATTGAGAGTCATAAAGGGGTTTAACCAGCAAGTTTAGAGTATGCGTTTCTCCGAGTCAATAATTTATTAGTTTCGTTAATTGATTAGATCTTGCTTAATAAAACTGGTTTATTTCTTAATTTAATTTTTCACTGCCCCATTTCCGACCTAATTTCCAATTGTCCAGTTTCAGTGACGCCTACCGTAGCCTTGTATTTGTGTTCTAGGCATTTGTGCCTCTTTCTGTGCTCTTTTGCTTCATGGTGCAACGTGTTCAGAGTCTTACTATGGTTGTAATGTGTAGTTTATTGGATTACCATTACTTTCTTTCATTAAAAAGGCTTTTTTTCCCCCTCCGACAGAACAGCTGCTTCTTGGATGTTTTTTGTTTGCTGCACCATTCTGTGTAAACTGTAGAGATATGATGATATGAATATTCAATACGAAGTGCTACATAAGTTTATGCTCAGTGCTGCTGCCATGTGATTGGCTGATTTAGTTCATCGCTTGACTGAGCAAGGATCCCGGGGTTCATATTAAAGTGGCCAGTGAGCGTATTAGTGTTACAGTAATACGTCGACACATTGTCCATTGTTAGTAAAATCAAATTCGTTAAGTCTTTAGAAATCCAGTCGGTAGAAAGGTCGGCGGGGAGTCAGATTTCGTTAGTTGTCCGCGCTTTTTTTTATTTTATTTATTTATTTTTTTTAACACAGGAGAAAAACTTTCCATGTCAAATCGGATTTATCAAAAATTGGATTCTTCAAAAAGGAGCTGGTTGTTATCAAAAGAGTTTTTGCGCATGCCCGCTGATGTGAGTAAAAATACAAAGTAAAGTATTGGATTATGTTGAGATGCGAGGTTCTGGCAGGCAGATTGTGGTGAATGGATGGTTGCTTGGCAGTGCTGCTGTCTGTGGGAGAGTAATGAGAGGATTGAGCAGTCAGAGCCACCTGTTAGTGTTTGTACACAGTCACATGACCAAACGGTCCCAAGGTCACTATAACAGCTGTAGCCTCTTTGTGTGTGTGCGTGTGTGCGTGTGCGTGCGTGTGTCTCTATGTCTATGCATGTGTTTGCTTTTACAATGAGGATTGTTTTGAGAGTTTGAGTCTCCACTGACTCACTAAGAAATAAACATTGTCATACCGCATGTCAATGCACCGCTGGACTCAAATGGTTTCTCAGGTGTTTTGCAGACAATTGCATGTTGTTTGTGTTTAATTTGTGGTTTAGGTCTCAGTTTTACATACAATCACATGTTTTCTGTCTCCTGTCTTCTCTTTACAGGAAGTTTGGGGAGCGCCCTCAACCACAGCGCCTGACAAGGTAAGCAAACCAACATTACCCGAGTGTTCGCACTCATAGGGGACTAATAACTTCTGAACGAGAACAGGTCTGTGTGAGATGTGATGCCCTGAGGTGTCCCATGCTGTGAAATTGAGGTTTTTTTTTTAGTTTTTGTAAAAATCTTTACTCGTGGATCAGTGGCTGGTTGCGATGACGACGTCCATGTTATGGTCCACGTCGTAGCAGTTTTATGACGAGTCTTTTGGCTAAAGACCCAAGTGCAGCACTTTTTTTTTTTTTTCTTTTTTTTTTTTTCTCGATTCTTTGAAACGGAAACGAGAGATTGAGCAAGAACCATTTTGTGAGTCTCATCGTTATGAATTCATCGTAGAGTTCGGCTTTTGATTGGGATCCGACCTGGGATGCTCGTTCACTTATTCCTCTTTGGGTTGCTGGAACACTGGGCGGGATCATGATCCATCAGGATACAGTGCACGCAGGCACACACACACACACACACACACACACACACACACACACACACACACACATCAAGGGGAAATTCAGAGCAGCCAGTCCTTGTTTTTAGGGGGAACCCACACAGAGTGAACATGTGAAAAGCCACATGGGCAGTAACTGGTGTTATTGGTTGATCCAGGAACTCTGCGACAGTGACGTCGCAACTCTACAGTGTGTCGCCCCTGTGATGGAAAACGGTGGTGTAAAAAAGAAAGGAAAAGGAATCGAGAGCAGGCTGGAACATAAGCAGCTGACTTCAAAGTGTGACCGAACTCCAAATGCACGCCGGAACCAGGGGGGAAGGGAGAGCTCACACGGGTTCTTCTTCATAATTACTTCTCAAAAAGTTCACTTTGTGGCTGAAGGGCAGCAGACGCAGCATGCATGCGTTGTCTCAATTACTTTAGATAAAAGCCGTGTCTCAGTTCGTATGCGTGTGTAGTGTTTATTATAGTAGGCAAAGCTGTCAAATGAAACCTTACAAAAGGAATCATCAGGCACCGAGCAGCACGAATGGGAAAACTTGAAAGCATGCGTCCCACAACAATGATGACCGCAGCAGAGAAAATCTACACGTTAAAATGAATACATTTGCAAGTTACCACATCACAGCTTTAAACGTACGCTCTCTGTACCATTCCTTTAGCACGTCTTGAATCATACAAAGTTCCTGCATTTATAACGACGTCAACAAAGTTTTGATTTGAATATGCAGCCTAGGTGTGATCACGTTTTTGTGTGTGTGAGTGTGTGTGTGTGTGCGCAAGGAGGTTTTTCTGTATGTGGGCACTTTTCATAATAAAAAAAAAAACTTTTAGATTTTTCAGGTCTTTTACCCTTTTACTCAAAAGATTACTTAGATGTCAGTAATCTGACTGTTATATTCAGACCCAAATAAAATTTCTGCTTTTTGGGGACTTTTGTATTTGCCCGCCACTGTCTTTTTAGTCATGTGAGTACAATGCATATGCAGGGGTGTTGACACTTTGGGGTGCAGGGTGTGACCCGTGAACCTGTGAACAAGCCGCCACAGTCACTGTTAAAATATGAAAAATGCCCGAACGGCTTTCACACCTTGTGCCGCCGCTACCGTTTTGAGTATTCGTATAACAGTGTAGCTGAGTAAGCGGCTCATGTCTAAATTAGTCATTTAGGCCAACAGGAAAATAAGGTTGTATTTGCTCTAAATAGGAAGGATGGACCATGCAATTATTATTGATGAAACAAAGAGTCATGGGTCCGACAAAACTCTACACACAGTCGAAGAATTAAGGTTGTAACATTTGTGTGGTTATTTATGAATAATTATGGCTGGAACAACACACAAACCTGTTGACCTGTTAAAACCTTCACCTGCAGCTGGTTTCTCTATAACAAGTGATGACACTTTATTTGCTTACATGATTGTGTGTGTGTGTGTGTGTGTGTGTGTGTGTGTGTGTGTGTGTGTGTGTGTGTGTGTGTGTGTGTATACTGTATGGTTTGTGTGTATATGTATGCAGTACTGCCCAAAACTTTTAGGCAGTTGTGAAATTTTTGTTTATCAAAGAACAAAATGGAAAGTAAATGAACACGAGAAAGTCCAAAAAATGTTTTTTTTTAAGGAACTAGTCGGGTAAACATGTTGGAGAACTAACCACAGATCTTCCCCTCTATATATATATATATATATATACACCTTTGTGTGATCACCTTTGTGTGATTTCACTGGTGTTTCCCCTGAAGTTAAGGGTTAAGTTTAAAGCTAACATGCTTCTTTGTGTTTTCATCATAGTTCACAAATATTAGTCATACTTGAAGCGGAATGGAAGAAAACATGCATTGGTAATGAATTAGTAAGGAGGCTTGATTTAAATAGACAAGTCTGTTTTGGAATATGTAGTGTGTGTAGCCTGTGTTTTTTTATTTATTTATTTATTTATTTTACAATTTTTTGCACTCACTTCCAGTGTTTAAAAAACCTTCGCTCAGTTCTAATAGGTAAGAAGGTGGTGAATAATTTTCTATAACTGCAGCTATTCAAGTAGTTCTAGCTGTCAAGCAAGTCACCGGTTTATATTTTAATGATATAATTATTTCTGTAATAACTTGTTTAGGAGGCACTTCACATAAAAGAAATGCGAGTTGTTGATATAGTGACTTTTTTGTTGTCTGCGCTTTGATGTTGCTGTTTGTCAGTACCACGGCATCGCGCGTACGTTGTGAAGGAACGAAAAGAGCGACTGCTGAGGGGAAACAACTTTTGTTTTTTTTGTTGAAATAATGTTGTAATGAAAGCGTTATCAGGAACTAGATAATATTAAGGGTGCCATGAGTGGTTCTTCTAAAATCAAGCTAAAATTACGACACGTTGCTGTTGTGTGAGAGGAATAGAAAACATGTCGTGCGCTTATAGGAGAATCAGCAACGACTGGCTGCTCAGATGTGGCATGAAGTTGATTTTAGATGTAATCACACATGTAGTGTTTTTGTTTCTCTTTTCTCTTTTTTTTTTTTTTTTTTCTTTTTGACACATCATGTTGGCTAAGAAGCATGGTTGCTTTAGGAATGGTGAAAAATGTCACTGGCCTAATCTGTCTCAGAGCTACTATCCCAGCGATCTTCTCTTTTCAGTGATCAATAGAAAGACGTGCTTTAACTCTGTACGAGCGCTGAGTTCATGTATGAAGGCCGACATTTTGTTTGAGTCAGTAGCGACATGTCGTTTGTTCTAATATTCCATGTTTAGGGGATTATATACTGTACATGTGTTTTTCCCCTGGTTAAGCGAACGCATGTGCATGTTGCGTGCTTAGGGTTTGTGTGTCACAAAGTCTTTCCTGTGGAAGTGCCCGTGTCTGTCATATCCTTTCTGAAATCTTATGACTCACCAAGGACCCTTTTATCACTCGAGATGTATCCTTACTGCATTCAGGTTTTTACTGTATTTATTTGTTGCTTTTACTTTTTGATTTATTTATTTATATTTATTCATCTCCGAATTTGGTGTAATCAAACCCGATGTTTCCAGGAACCAACGGTTTCTTGTACGTGGGTTCAGGTTGGCCTGTGTCCCTGTTCCTTTAGGGAGCACTTAGCTGAGCCCAGTGCATGTGGTTTTTGTCTACAGCACACAGCGTTACATGCTGCCGTGGCTTTCCCTTTGCGTGCAAGCAGTGCGCGCATACGCACGAGCACAAAGCCACAGAACCGAACTTCTGAAGCGCTACACCACTCGCAGTAGTCCACGTGGCATTGTGTAAACGCTTTAATTAATGGGAAGATTAATGAGAGGATACAGCACCCGTAATGACCACATCGGCTCGTGCAACCGTGCAGTGTCTAGTGATCTGCTCCGTCCATTCGCACACCACCGCGACTGCCCAGTGCTTCTGAGCCTCGCATGCACCATGGTTTGGCAGGATTTTGACCATATGCTGTAACAATTATGCAGCTGGGCAATATTAGTGCTCTATAAAGAGCAAGTTAAGTGATTGATACAATGATTAATTTAATCCACGCTTTGGCTTGTGTAACTGGAATTACTTGAAACAGAGAAGACAAGTTCACATTTCACTAGTGGGCCGGTTTTATGAGTCAGAAGTATAGCAATGTGTAAAAACAAAAGCCTCAGGTTACAGACAAATAAACCAAATTTTACTGATAGATTTCAACTGCATGTATAGTGTGTCAAAGTAATCTAGCATGAGATTTGTAATTGCTGGTTGAGTGTGTGATTAGCTGTGGCTTAGCTTCTACTTAGATTAGCTTGTAGTGAGTAATGAAGGTTTATAGATAACTTTAGTCTTTAACTGGATTTATACAACAATCCTTTATTGGATTTTGCTGTTTATAAATTGAGATCTCAACTTGTAAACGAATCAGATTGACTACATGGACACCTGCTCATCGCACCCATATGTGGATCTTCTCCTGTAGCCCGAAAGTTGAAAAAGGCGCACACCTCGTATAGAATGGTTTTGTTCGATTTTAGTATTTCGCTTTCCCTCCATTGAAAAAGTGAACTACGTTCCAGCATGACAATTCCCCTGTGCACAAAGTGGGCTTTATGAAGGCACGGTTTGCCCTGGTTGGAGTGGAAGAACACGAGTGTACTTTACCGAGCACTGACCTCAAGCACACTAAACACCGCCGGGATGAATTGAAATAAATAACGAAATCCCAGCCCTCGACATCAGCGTCTGACCTTCCTCACGCTCACGTGGCATGATAGACACATCTCTGTAGCCGCACTACAAAAATCTAGCGCTCTCAGAAGAATGGACGTTATGAAAACTGAACAGGGAGGAAAAAATCAGTAATAGGATGTACAACAAGCACATGCAAGTGTTCTGGCCAGGTGTCCACATACTTGTGGCTGCACAGTGTTCCATATCAATTCAAATCTTTGTGCGACTGTCGCTACTCTGCTCGATCCGTGCGTTTGTTTGCGACTATTTAAATACAGACTGTCTCACGTCAATTCTAAGCGTTTCCAGCCGAGATGCTCGACACCTCACACAGCGAGCTGCTAGGCACGCTACTGGAGAGACGTGATTTTCATTTTCATCTTCACCAATACCACATTTTCTTTTACTCGGCCACGAGCAGCTCCAAACACATCACCTTTCCCTTTTAAAATGTGTTTCCTCGGGTCATAACTTTTGCTACTGTTGTGCACGTTCTAGATCTTCTTGAATTGCATATCGGCTGCAGACTTTAATAAACAAGCATATTAGTGCTGAATACGTGTGCCTTTAGATCCAGAATGATCCGCTCTACCGTAGACATGTGACCTGTACTTCAGGTGATTTGGGCTGCCGGATGATACACAATGAACAGAGCTATAGATGAGCGTTCCTTTTATCCGAACGCATCTTTTTCTTGCACCATTTATGCACACGGGCACGGGTCATACAATCACAGGCTACAGCAGGATGATGACATCATCGAACTCGGTAAGATCCGTCCCTCCTACGAGGCAGGGCGGCGCTCTTCAGGGTTCAAGATTCGCTCCATTAGAGTACAAGTTATGTCTCATTAAACGGAGTGAGAAACTCCTGCGATATAAATAACACGGTTTAGATTTCAGAGCTGTGGTGTTTTGCTACATCAAACTCCGAGACCATTTGAAACAGGAGATCGTTTTGTCTGAGACGAGTGATGGGTTGGAGATGAGCTCATCAGGCTGATGAAGTGTGTAGGCCAGTTGATTTTCTTTGTGTGTGTGTGTGTGTGTGTGTGTGTGTTTGTCTCCCCAGGCTGGTCCAGTAAGTAAGGGTCCTACACTTCCTCATCTTGCCTCCTCTCTCTCTCTCTCTCTCTCTCTCTCTCTCTCTCTCTCTCTCTCTCTCTCTCACACTCACACACACACACACACACACACACACACACACACACCTCCAAGTCTCAGGGGCCCCTGTGCTTTCCATAACAAAGGACTGTCGAATTTGAGCGTGTGGAGGACGCTTGTATGGCGAGGGAAGACTGTGTGTGAGTGCCCCCCCCCCCCCCCCCTCACCCCATCCCACCATTACTTTGTGTCTGTGTCTTCAAGGCACTCTTGCGTGTCAGGTGTCGCAAACATCTGTGCAAACGGTACGTTTTAGGCGTGCATAATTGAGTCCAAATACTTCATGTGAATTTTTAAAAGGAGCATCAATTATTTCCCAATGATTCAATAAGGTTACATATATAAATTCCCCGAGCTGGAATGGCGTAGTGCGTATAAAACTGTGTGTGTGTGTGTGTGTGTGTGTGTGTGTGTGTGTGTAGAGCACTCCACATTGAGAGATTACACGTGTGCATGTGCAGCACCGTTTTCTTTTGTTTTAGCTGAAGTAATTGGAAATCAGAATTCTTCAGTTATGAGGTCGGATATTCTTCTCCTCCTTCCAATCTTTCCTTCTTAGTCGTCCCCCCCCCCCTTCTTTTCCGCTCACACGCGTACACTCGCCGAGGAACTTTCAGTTGTCCTTTTGCCCTCTTCATTACCCCCTCTCAAACATGCGCACCCCCCCCCCCCTCTCCTTTTTTTTTTTTTTTTTTTATAAAGACCCCCCAGCTGTGGAGGTTGAGGTTTTTGGCCGTGCTGCTCGTATGCTCTCAGCAAGCAACACATATTTGTGCTCACCAGAGAATTGGCTAATCAAAGTTGGGCTTGTGTTTCCAGTCAAGCTCTTGAGGTTTGGGCTATAAAGCACATGCGACCTTTCTGCAGGCTTTCTCTTTAAATATATACACACGGTCCCAGAACAACAGAAGGAACATACAAGGTTGTGCACACGAACAGCGCTAATTGAACCGATAGTTGTTTTAAGCAATAAGTTGATCACTGTGGTTAATTTAGAATCTGCATAATGGGTCTTTATGGAATGCTGAAGTGATTCCAGCAAAGCACAGTGTTAGGCAGGGGTGTGTGCAACAGCAAAATACTCGATGTAACAGCTAATGTCTCAAAATGCCTTCAAATGTAACACATGCAGCCTTTTGAGCAAATAAACATAAATATGTCGTGAAAAGCGGAGTAGTCCAAAAACATCAAGTGAGACACGGTTTGTCCTGGCTTGTTCTTTAAAGGAAATATATCCACCCGGAGTGCCTCGCATTATAATAATAACATGATCTTCAGTGGTGTCATAGATTTATTTTCTATTGAATTTTTTTTTGTACTATTGACTTTTTAAAAAAATTTTCCCCACATTGCACTTTTCATTCAACTTATAAAGACTTTGCCTTTTCCTCAGCAAATGTTAAACACTAACAATGTAATTTGATTTAACATGGGGAAAAAAAAAAAACCAACATCTTGTGTTCCTACATTCTGTGAAACTCCACTGTGTTTACTCACACTCTCTCTCTCTCTCTCTCTCTCTCTCTCTCTCTCTCTCTCTCTCACTCTCTCTCTCTCTCACACACTCTCTCTCTCTCTCTCTCTCACACTCTCTCTCTCTCTCTCTCTCTCCTCTCTCTCTCACTCTCTCTCTCTCTCTCTCTCTCTCTCTCTCTCTCTCTCTCTCTCTCTCTCTCTCTCTCTCTCTCTCTCTAGAGAAGCGATGAGAAATTATCTGAAAGAGCGAGGAGACCAAACCGTTCTGATCCTCCATGCTAAAGTTGCACAGAAATCCTACGGCAATGAAAAAAGGTAACACGCACCCACACCCTTTTTTTTTTTAGTTTTTTTATTTTTAGTTCTCCAGCCCATGAGATGAATGACTACATTTCAGCGAGGATGTTTTGTGTCATGCTTGTTGACCTCTCGCTCCGCGTCTCCCCTATGAAGCAGTGGAGGAAATGAGGTTTTCCTTCATCCACAGCGAATCGCAGACGAAAAGGGAAAATGAGAGAGCTGGAAAAGAACAGAGGGGAAAAAAAAAAAGCGAGGAGAAAAGAAAGGAAAACGCAGGGAGGCAGGAAGGTGTGGACAGATTGATCATAGCGAAGAAGAGTCAGTATCTGGGGAGCTCCTGTCGTGGTTAGATCTTGGCTCACTACTCTTGGCTAGGAAAGTGTTTCCCTTGTGATCACACCAGAAGTGCCTGACTGTTAATCCAAAAATTCACAGCCAGACAAAGCTGAAAGAACGAGAGAGCAAAAAGGAGACAGACCAGAAATCCTAAACCTGATGTGCAATGTTGTCCATTAAATGAGTTACACACAGAGGGATTGAGAGATGCTCATTGGAAGTGTGTATGAACTGGCTTAACTTTAGTCATTGTGTCGTTTCTGCTTTCGTTTAAACTTTTGACCCCCCGTGTGACAGGGATTGTTGGCGTACCAAACAAACATCGTAATAGATAAGGGAAGCTCAAACGTATGAGTGTGCGATCACCTGAATTACTCTCGGTTCTAAATGCAGCGTGTAACGCATGGAACCTGGTTCGCAGACAGTGTTTTAAACCTGCACACGCATCATGAGCGTTTCGAGTGTTACGCACTAGCAGGATGTGAAAGCAGACACCAGAACCCTGTAGGAGGACCTTAACACTCCTGCGCTAGACTAAATACCTTTTTAACCCCACCCCCCCTTTAAAAAAAAAAAAAAAAAAAAGACAAAGCATTTGAATTGATACCCTTAACCCTGTCTTCGATTCCACCCAGACACTGTTATGACTCATTAATGATTTGTTTGTCTGACCCTTACAAGCACTTTCGTTTTGAATAAGGCGCCGTATGGGGACGTTATTTAGACTCGCATACCATCGCCGCCTTCTTTCTGAACAGCAAAGTAATTATTATTAATATTCTTTTTATTCTAATAGGGGTGTGCATGTACACAATCAGTTCAGCATTTCACTTTTATTCTATCTTTATCTTTTTTTTTTATATATATCCTTTTACATGAATATGTCCTCAGTGAGCACTTCATGGCATGGATACCACAAGGTGATGTGACTCTCATCCTCTATCACACTGACCACTAAAGAACATATTCTTGAAACCAGTGGGATTTTAAACTCTCAGGATGGGATTTACATGGTGACCATTGCTAGATTGTGGCCTTCAAGTGATGATTAGTATTGAGGGGTGAGAAATTCTCCACACTGTTACACCACTTCCACCAGTCTGGACTGTTGACATTAGGCAGGTTGGAACATGTGTGCCTTAGTAATCGTCCACTTGGTTCTTTGCTGACAAAAGTGGACCCGATTGTGGTCTTTGCCGTTGTAATTAATTCTCCTAAAGAGTCAACATGTTGTGCATCTTTTTTTGTACAATTGTGCGGAACGATCATTTGGGTTACTGTGTCCTTTCTGTCCGATTTGAACCGATCCGTCCGTTCTGCATTCGTCTCGTGTCAACAAAGTGTCTCAGTGCACAGAACCGCAGCACTCTCGATGTTTTCATCATTGCACTATACTCAGTAAACTCTAGAGACTGCTGTGTGTAAAAGAAAAATCCCAGGAGATCAGCAGTTAGATAAATACTCAAACCTGTATCGCACTGTATGAGTGTATTAATGCAGTGATTAGATAATTGGCTGAAGAAGTGTGTTCAGTTGGTTCCTATTACTTTGCACTTCATTCAGTGGAATTTGTTGACGGTTGATCACCATACTCATGAGATCCACCATAAATCGCTGTGGATGTGTGAACAAAGTGTTTCATATATATTTTATATTCCAGTGCCTATTATTATATTATAAGGACTAATATAATCTGTGCAGCAAATGTAATGCTTTTTCTCCAACACACATTATCTGCTGAAACTGTGCAAACTGCTCTACCGAGACTGATTCATTTTTTATAAAAAATAAAAATAAAATAAATAAATAAATATATATATATATATTTCCTTTGTGAATATTGGACGCCCGCTTTGTCTTTAGCCCATGTAATCATATAAACGTTTATAGATATTAGGGTGTGTGCTGCCATCTCCTGGAGACGTGACGCAAATGATAAAAAAAAAACATTTTGAAAGCATTGTGTCCGTGCTTGCATTTTTAAAACAAGGTTTAATCGTATTTGTGATGAGATTCTCTGCCATTTCTGTGTGTTCATGCAGGTTCTTTTGCCCTCCTCCCTGTGTGTATCTGATGGGCTGTGGCTGGAAGAAAAAGAGGGAACAGATGGAGAGAGATGGCTGCTCAGAGCAGGAGTCACAGCCATGCGCCTTCATAGGTATCGGGAACAGCGACCAGGAGATGCAACAACTCAACCTGGAGGGGAAGGTACAATACAGTTAACACATACAACTGACACAGATGAGAATTACTCTGTGTACAGAACTGGTAGTTGCTGCAAGGGTTTGGAATAAAATAAACGAAGTGTGAACATGCAGCAAGAAATCGACCCAGAAAATTTTAAATACTGTACAAACCTGTTACTTTTGGCAAACCATTTTAAAGTAGTATTTACCGCTTTCTAAAGAAACCTACATAAACATTTCTCGACTCTCTCTTTAGTTCAAATGAAGTACGTCACTGTTTTTTATTTTTTTTTTATTTTTATTTTAATTGACACTATTGATAATGGTGTCGGTTACTTTGTGCGTAAACACACAGTTTACAGATAAGATGGATAATGGGGTTCAAATGCAGTGGAGTGATTACAGGCTGATAAAGACTTAATATTTCTGATTAAGATATAGATAGCAAAGATATCTTTGATTGTTTAAGTGCCGACACTAAGCAGATTTTATAGCAGACATTAAACCTCGAGTGGTTCACTTGTCCCTGAAGACGAAAAGCATTGCATTTGTAACATGCCATTTTATTAACCATCCATGATTTTATATATATATTTTTTGAATATCTGTTCACTTTATCTCTAATTTTCTCCCCGTCCCCCTCTGCAGAATTACTGCACAGCCAAAACGTTGTACATTTCGGACTCGGACAAGCGCAAGCACTTCATGTTGTCGGTGCGCATGCTGTATGGCAACAGCGCCAACATCGGCGTCTTCCTCAGCAAGCGCATCAAGGTCATCTCCAAGCCTTCCAAAAAGAAGCAGTCGCTCAAGAACGCTGACCGTGAGTGTTACAAACACACGCCGCCTAATCCTCTCTCTCTGTTTTTTTTTTTTTTTGCTGAGCGTGTAAGGATTTCTGGTGCGCTTCCGAATGTTTTTTTTCCTCTTTGTCTTTTATCAAGTAAAAATGTAATGATACACATAAAAAAAAAAAAAAAAAGGATTATGACCATGGGGAGGGGAGCTTTAAATAAGCTGAGATTGACTGGCATCCAATCATCTGTCCCTCACTTAGTGTTCTCATGACCCATTGCTATACCGTACCAAGATGAGAACAGGGGGGGGGGTTTGTTCAGATAAAGATTGCATCTCCACCAGGGGGGGCCACAGCCAACATTTCTTTTTTCTTTCTTCATATATTAGATTGGCTGCATGATTAACAGGGTCCGAACATCAAACCTTGAGCAGTGTGTTGTTTGCTGTGGTGCTCCATGCACTAGCAAATAGAGCTCTTTTTTTATAGTTGAACCGCTGCCTCTTAAACTCTTAAACATAAATATTTGATGAAGTCTAGAAATGCCAAGCTAACCGCTTATGGCTTTCTTTCTTCCCTCTCTCTCTCTCTCTCTCTCTCTCTCTCTCTCTCTCTCTCTCTCTCTCTCTCTCTCTCTCTCTCTCTCTCTCTCTTTGTGTTTGGGTGTGTGTATAGTGTGTATAGCGTCTGGAACAAAAGTGGCACTGTTTAACAGACTGCGTTCTCAGACGGTCAGCACACGCTACCTCCATGTGGAGGGCGGGAACTTTCACGCCAGCTCACAACAATGGGGAGCCTTCTATATTCACCTCTGTAAGTCTCTCTCTCTCTCTCTCTCTCTCTCTCTCTCTCTCTCTCTCTCTCTCTCTCTCCCTCTCTCACTCACACACACACACACACACACACACACACACACACACACACACACACACACACACAATAAGTAACCTGATCAGATTAGTTTTAAAATACTGACTGGAGTATTTAGCTTCATATTCCTCTGTGTCTGATACTCTTACAGTGATACTCCCACAATAACACAGAGGACTAGATGACTTCATTGAGTAGCAGAAAGACAAGCAGAGGGTGCTTCATTTTAAGTGTTCGTATAAAGAGCACATTTCGATAGGTTTATAGAATTGCATTAATTTTGAAAGAAATACTCCACGATCGACAAAACGGACGAGGATGGCGGGTCATTTAAGCCGCCTGTCAAGATGATCGCAAAAAGCAGACTTGTGCACTTCAGCAAAGCTCCATGTAAAGACATGTTACACAGTTGATTGTCTTGTAAGTGAAGGGCCCTAAGCCCAGCAATCTGGATTTATATTTAGGTAACAATTTCATCACTGTTATTAATAAACACTTAAGCGGGATGACTAGCCAAGAACCGTGTCAGTTGATCTTTTATCTGTTCATTCACAATGCTTAGAGATTTTATTAAAAATCATTCTGCACATGTTTGGCTTTGATTACATAATCTTGATTAGTGAAAGCAGTTAACCCACAGCGGACAAAATATAACAATTCTGTTGAAAGCACTTAATGCTTTAATTGCCAAGAGAAACACGCATATATTAAAAGTCCAGTGAAGACACAGGCTCTTTTTCCAGCCTTGTCCCAACACATAAACAGAACTCTATCATCCAGACAGACACAGTTACACATGCTTACAAACCCACACAATCATAAACATCTTCATCTTATAGCTGGCATGGCCAGAAAGTAAGAAGACTGCTAAGGAATGTGTGTGTGTGTGTGTGTGCGTGTGCGTGTGTGTGCGTGTGCACACACAGTGGATGATGAAGAATCCGAGGGAGAGGAATTCACCGTGCGGGATGGTTACATTCACTACGGCCAAACTGTCAAACTTGTCTGCTCTGTCACAGGAATGGCCCTGCCACGACTGGTAATGTCTGACTTTTTGTCTGTCTGTTTATTAAATCTCAATAAATTTTTTTTTAAATAATGCAGAGGTGGGAACAGTTACAGTTTAGCTACCTTGTCGATTTTCAGAGAAAAACAGCAGCCAGACTCTATGCTAATAAAATGTACTATGCAGAAATGACAATTCAAAGATGGTGAAAGGAGACAAGATGAAAGAAAACTTTGTTAATATTAATTTATTTAAATTTTGCACAGATTTTACACAGGTGAAATGTTGAGCTCTAAATTCACAAGCCGCTGATTTGTGAGTCAATAGAATCCAAAAAAGTCTAATGATTGAGCGTTTTTTTTTTTTTTTAGCAATACGCTCACCGGCCACTTTATTAGTTACACCTGTCCAACTGCTCGTTAACGCAAATTTCTAATCAGCCAATCACATGGCAGCAACTCAATGCATTTAGGCTTGTAAACGTGGTCAAGACGATTTGCTGCAGTTCAAACTGAGCGTCAGAACGGGGAAGAAAGGTGATTTAAGTGACTTTGAGCATGGCATGGATGTTGGTGCCAGACGGGCTGGTCTGAGTATTTCAGAAACTGCTGATCTACTGGGATTTTTACGCACAACCATCTCTAGGGTTTACAGAGAATGGTCTGAAAAAGAGAAAATATCCAGTGAGCAGCAGTTCTGTGGGCGCAAATGCCTTGTTGATGCCAGAGGTTAGAGGAGAATGGCCAGACTGGTTCGAGCTGATAGAAAGGCAACAGTAACTCAAATAACCGCTCGTTACAACCGTGGTATGCAAAAGAGCATCTCTGAACGCATAACACGTCGAACCTTGAGGCGGATGGGCTACAGCAGCAGAAGACCACACCGGGTGCCACTCCTGACAGATAAGAACAGGAAACTGATGCTACAATTCGCACAGGCTCACCAAAATTGGACAATAAAAGATTGGAAAAACGTTGCCTGGTCTGATGAGTCTCTGCGAATTTGGTGTCAACAACATGAAAGCATGAGTCCATCTTGCCCTGTATCAACGGTTCAGGCTGGTGGTGGTGGTGTAATGGTGTGGCGGATATTTTCTTGGCACACTTTCCAATAGAGCACCTTTGGGATGTGTTGGAATAGGAGATTTGCATCATGGATGTGCAGCCGACAAATCTGCAGCAACTGTGTGATGCTATCATGTCAATATGGACCAAAATCTCTAAAGAATGTTTTCAGTACCTTGTTGAATCTATGCCACGAAGGTTTAAGGCAGTTCTAAAGGCAAAAGGGGGTCCAACCCGGTACTAGTAAGGTGAACCTAATAAAGTGGCCGGTGAGTGTAGGTACAATAGGGATTTTGTGGTAAATTTCTTTTTTCGTTTCCTGCTTTTCTTTTTTCAGAAACTTTAAGAAAAATATATCCAGAAGCATCCCAGAACTTTAACAATTTAAACTAGAAGCTATCAGCATGAATATCCTATAGTTTTTCCAGGTTGCGTCTGCGCTCGACCCGCTGTCATTATACAGTACGAGATTGGCCTCTAGAGGCGAATGTGCTGTTTTATTTTATTTATTTATTTATTTATTTATTTATTTATTTAACTTCTCTTTCGTTAGTTCATAATGCATTAACAAACTAATGTTAACAGATACAATTTAAATTTAGTAAGCATTCATTAACTACAAATGTTACTTTAAAGCATTATCATTTGACATAAATCCAAACATTCTTACTTAAAATGGCCATCCTGAAAAGGCCGGATTATTGAAATTACTTTTTTTTTTTCTTTCTTTTTTGCATGGTGTTATTATTTTATTTTTATTTTTTATCCTGGTATCCATTTAAAAAACTGTAGGTTGATTGATCGGTTATCAGTCGGCCTCCAATTTAAGAATTTCTTCGCTTGTCTGTCTTCATAACAAACAAATATTATTGCTCTGTCTTAATGAATCCTCCAGTGCTATTTAGTCTCCCTTGTTCTAATGCATCAGCAGTAGCATAAACAATCATTTTTGAGGTGTTGCTTTCTACTAAAAAAAAACCATAAAAGCCTCAAAACTCGCTCATTAATGGACATTTAACAACAGCTGTAGAGTGCTTTCATGAATTGTTCAGGCAGAGGTATTTACTGTGTGCATTAGTCCCTTAAGAGACTGGCTTTCTTTTTTAGAATACACTGTGATGCTTCATACTGCATAATTAACACTGTGCACAGTAAACATGAATGTGTGCACATGCATGTTTTGGTGATTAAATTAAGAGTCAGAATCTGATTACAAACCATGTAAGGAAACCATGTCTCCATGTAGGAAAAGTGGAGGGCGGGAACTGTCATCAGAGCTTGTTTTAACTGCATTGCTCAGGTTCTGGAATGTTGTATAAAATTGTCTCTTGACCTTCTCTAGTGTCTTGTGTGGAAACTCGATCATGGATTTTATTAAATAAACCCCTATCATTTAACAATTCTTTCTATGTGTATCTGTTTTGGTAATATTTCTGTACAGATCATCCGTAAGGTGGATAAGCAGACGGCCTTGCTGGACGCAGATGACCCCGTGTCTCAGCTGCATAAGTGTGCCTTCTACCTAAAGGATACAGAGAGGATGTACCTGTGCCTTTCCCAAGAAAGGATCATCCAGTTTCAAGTAAGAGCTCACATTGTGTAGTTCAAGCAGTTAAAGAAAAAAAAAAAGTGTCCAGGTCCTGGTTGGTACATAAATATTAGGATTTTTTTCTCCAAAACAAATGGAATCCTAAAGTTGGAGAGGATGTGTGTTTATAAGAGATGGCACTGGTCTGATAACCAGTATGGCTATCTAAGATTTATACCAGCTTAAAGTGGTCGGATTCGGAATTTTGTAAGCAACATCGTAGATTGCAATTGGATTTGAAAAGTTAAAATAAAGAGAGAGGATAAAGGGAATTTTTTTTTTTTTTTACTATATTTAATAAAATTAAACTTAATGTGACTGACAATATAATTGTAAGTTTAATTGGAAAAAATTTTCAGTTAAAGATTTTGTTTTTGTTTTTAGAAGAACCGACATTGATCCAAATCTTGTTAAGTGTTAAATTGACTTCAAGTAAAGAGAATCTTTTTTTCCTCTTCTTTTTTTTCTGTTCACGAGCTCAGATCCACAATACAGTAATTTTTTTATTTTTTACTGTTTAAGGCATGAATCATCCTCCCACACACTTTAAACACACGCAGAAAACATTTGCAAGAATATAGTAATTATATTTTGATTAATAAATTTAATTATTTCAACATAAAACTCCATAAAAACGATTCCCTTTAAGTTTTTTGGTCTATCGTGCTATCCGCGAGAGACCGGGAAAATCAGCCAAACAAATGAGTCATGTGGCAAATGCAATTCCGCGCTAAACCAACCGGGGGCGCGAGATTCGACCCGCGGTAAAGCTGGGGATTACTGTACATCATAAACCATGTAAAAGTTTTTGTTCCCCAGTTTCATTCAACACAATTAGGATTTACCCTAAACTGTGTCCTATATCCTATGCATGCTCACCACATGAGCCATTTACCATAATAACATTGTAGTGCTCTATATTCCATCTAGTAGAACCCAGAGTTTGGCAGTGAAAAAAAAAAAAAAAACATACACACGCACGATTGCATTATTGCACTGTGCTGTAATATTTATCAGCTCATCAATATTTTTTGATCGGCTTTCCGAGGTTGTCTTGTCTCGAAATATTCATAATTGTTTCATTAATAATGCATGCACCCATTTGCTGCATTATCTTTAGCTCTCGTGTGTGTGTGTGTGTGTGTGTGTGTGTGTGTGTGTGTGTGTGTGTGTGTGTGTGTGTGTGTGTGTGTGTGTGTGTGTTTTGCTCAGGCCACTCCATGCCCGAAAGAACCAAATAAAGAGATGATCAACGACGGTGCCTCTTGGACAATCATTAGCACAGATAAAGCAGAATACACCTTCTATGAGGGAATGGGTCCAGTTCACTCATCTGTCACCCCTGTGCCTGTGGTTGAAAGCTTACAGGTACACAAACACATTAGTGCAATAGAACTGATTCTTAGTTATCATTCATAAAGATAATGCAATCAAAAAATTTATTGTTGTCGTATAACATAAGGGGGGGGGAAACCCTTCCCTGAAAAACGAATGCGCTCATTTGTAAGTCACATGTGGTGTAATTTATCCCATCACACAGCATGCCAGATTTCACCTCTCCGCAACCGCCATTAACTGTGCAGATCTGTCAGAGCTCTTCACCGAAATGAATCGGCTGCAGCAGGCAGAAATTACACGTAGCCACGCTTGATGAGGCAGCCATTTTTTTTACGTAAACTAATGGACTGTGTGTGTGTGTGTGTGTGTGTGTGTGTGTGTGTGTGTGTGTGTGTGTGTGTGTGTTTGTGGATTTGCCTGCATACAGTTGAACGGCGGAGGAGACGTAGCGATGCTGGAGCTAACAGGGCAGAACTTTGCTCCAAACCTGCGTGTGTGGTTTGGGGAAGTGGAAGCCGAGACTATGTACAGGTAGGGTTTTTAATATGTTTGTTATTGTTATTATTATTAGTAGTAGTATTTGATTAAATGATTGAACTGAAAAGTTCATTTCATACACAAGTGCACACACAAACACACAGATTGTAAATGTCGCCTGAACTGTTTAGAGCAGATAAAGCTTTTAAAATGTCTGTTCAGGTGAAAGTAAAATGTCAAGAAGGTTGTTTATGTTAAGTGCTTTCTCTGAAATGATGAGCCATCCTGGTGTTTTACTTTATTATCAGCGCTGGAATTATTGGGACCTAGGATGGGTTTTAAGAAAGAAGATGAAAGGCTATATAAATAAAGCAAAAGGCTTTTGAAAGAGTGTGTAAATGCAACAGTTTGAATCCTGACATGGCCACAAAAGTGAATTCCTAGGGATGGTTATGACTACTGTATGTCAGTTATATAATCACTAACCAGTCATATGAATCATATTGTTTCATATAATGAACTAATGATTTATTTTTTGCCACATATATATACAGTGTGTGTGTGTGTGTGTGTGTGTGTGTGTGTGTGTATGTAATATATATATTTATATATATATATATATATATATATATATATATATATATATATATATATATATATATATATATATATATATATATATATAATATTGTGTGTGTGTGTGCCACCGGCACTTTTCTGGGAAGACGTTCCATGAGGTTTTGGAGATTTGTGGTCATACTGCCGCAAGGGGTTTTTTTTTTTTAGTTCCAGTTCATCCCGAAGGTGTTTGTTATGGATGAGATCAGCGCTTTATTCCAGGCCACTCAAAATGTTCCATACCTACCGATGTAAAGCATATCTTCATGGAGCAGGAGAACACCTGAACCTGTCATGACACAGAAGACAAGAACATCTGACCATAGCAATGATGCATTTAAGAAATATGTCTTTAATCCCCCACGCAACTGCCTTCACCCACCCACATCTACACACACATGGTTTTATGGACCATGGTCTCCTAGTTTAAGTGAATGGAAAATGTAAATCTTATACGATTTAGTGCCTCCAAGTTTGCGGAAACAGTTTGGGGAAGAAACGTGGATGGAATTCTGGTGTCCCAACATTTTTGTTTATACCAGGGGTGTCCTGTCTTTTCCACTAATGGCCGGTTGTGGGTGCAGGTTTTCATTCCAACCAATCAAGAGCCACACCTGATAGTCATTGAAAAGATGACAATCCTTAGATTTAAACAGGTAGAATTTGTTGCTTGTGAAAAAGACTGGACACCCCTGTTCTATACAGCGTACATCAAGTCATGAAGTCACTAATGCTGTTCCTCCGAAAACACTTGTGCATTCAGTGTGTAATATATTACTCACGGTAACTCCTGTTTGTGTTGCAGGTGTGGAGAAAGCATGCTGTGTGTTGTACCGGACATTTCAGCATTCCGTGAGGGTTGGCGGTGGGTGAGACAGCCGGTGCAGGTTCCTGTAACACTGGTGCGGAACGACGGCATCATCTACTCCACCACACTGATGTTCACGTACACTCCGGAGCCGGGCCCGAGGCCTCACTGCAGCGCGGCCGGGGCCATCCTGCGTTCGGCTAATAACACCTCCAACACTGACACACCAAATTCAGTCACGGCAAACTCCTCCAACGCCACAGCCGCCGTGGTCTCGTAACACACGTGGTGTTACCAAACAAGAACTTAGTACGCGGATGGAAAAAAAAAAACAGGAAAAAAAAACTCCAGGTACATTTCAACAAAGTGCTGCATATAGAGTTAAAAAAAAAAACGATTTCAAGAACAATTTTATTTAGGCACCATCAACACAAAAGTCGAGGAATACGGCGAAAGAAAAGAAAAGAGGGGAAAATGAGGAGGTAAAGGAGGTGCTGAGATGTTTGCTCTTGGTGATGGACGTGGCCGTGAGAACACCTGAACCTGTCAAGATACAGAATAGGAGAACATCAGACAATAGCAATGATGCATTTAAGCAAAAAGTCTCTACTCCACCTTTATTTAAGCCCCACCCCCCACAAAAAAAAAAAAATCACACACACCCAATTTGTGCTTGTGTGAAAGAGTGAAATCTCCTGTGGCTCGATCTGGACGTTATGAGACGAGGGTCAGGTTCATTTGTAAATGAAACGTAGTTTTTATGGACCAAGGTTATTGTATAAGCTTTAGTAAAGGTACATTTTTCCTCCATAC
>NC_139578.1:18914968-19002468 GCF_946808225.1 Silurus aristotelis
GGAGGTTGTGATGCTGGGAGCAAGAATCGTTTATCGAGCTTTCCGCTCATCGGCTGGCCAAGCTAGATCCAGCTTATCCACAGCACATGTCACAACTTCCATTAGCTTCTCTACTTCTGATTCGCATAGTGCAGACAGGCAGACTCCTAAACACTTCAGCCGCTCAGTGAATGTGAAGCCAGAACTGCACCCTCCTTAAAGAGTTCCCATTTGGGAGCAGAGCGATCACAAAGACATGCGAGCGCAGTGCTCGCAGTCGGCTCCCTCAAGAACAGACTTAGCATGCTCTGCTCCCAAGGAAGCCACACAAAGACTGTGTGTATGGCGCCGGCTTTACTCCAAAAGCATTTTATAGCTTCCTGGTCACCCCGCCGGTGATGCCGCCTCTTCTATTGGACAGATTACACACGTGATTCAGAGCGCGGACAATGCGAAAGCTTTCCAAAGCGTTGCAACGCAGCTAGAGTTCCTCCAAGGGAAATGCACTCTTTAATAGTGACACCCAGGCATCAGGCCAAGAGTAGGTATTCAGAGATTGAATAAACAACAAAACAAAACAAAAAAAACCCTGTCACTTAGATGTTCCAATTTTTTTTTTAAACTGTGATTTCAAACAAAAGTTAATATGTTCTATGTAGTGCAAATTATGTAGATGTAGATCTCAGGAAACGAAAGCAGAAATTCTCATATATCGTCACTCACTCTTTTTCACTCTTTTCCCCAATGTCTTCAGTTTAAAGCAAAAACTAAAGGAATGATGTTGCTCTTACAGTACTTTTAGAAGGGATTTAATTCCATGTCATGAATACCGTCCTAATATAGATCTTTTCTATATTCTGTGCATGTCCTCTGAATTTCCCCAAACAAAACTGCTTTCTTTAAATCAGATTACTTTTAAAGGTATGTGTGTGAATAAAAAATTAGCTGACTCACATAATCTGCCAATTTTACACTATATGGACAAATGTATTAGGACACCTGACCTTTCCTGCCATATGTGCTTCTTCCCCAAAATGTTACCACATTGATGCGGTATAATACAATTTTGTATTCACTTGAACTTGAAACCCCAAACCTGTTCCAGCATGGCAATGCCCCTGTGCAAAAACTTACCGCTGGAGGCACACAATTGTAGAGAATGTCTTTGTGTCTTTATATGACTTTGAACTGGAAGGACCCAAACCTGTTCCATCATAACAATGATGTGCACAAAGCCAGTTCCATGAAGATATGGTTTACATATTTTTGGTTTGGAGAGTGAGATCTTGATATTCGCCTGCTAAAGAGCTCTGACCTCAAACCTACTAAACACCTTTGGGATGAATTGGAACACTAATATCACCCCAGGACTCCTCACCCTACATTAGGCTGGGTTAAAATATCAGAGACAGGTTTTACACTTAATCAAGACTTTATTATGGTGAGTATTCCATACATGAGCAATTACACTGTTTCGAATGCACAAAGTAATGCGGTATATTTCAAGCATTCTACATACAACAAAGGAAACAAAGATAAAATGTTTCAGCAAAAATTGCAAGTCATATAAAATGCTACATTTTTCTTTTTGAGAGGTAAATGTCCAGGTGCGAGTGACAGGCCTTGGCTTGATGCTTCTCGTGCTGCTCACAGGTGAGAAAAGTCTCATGGTAAGATAAGAAAGGGGGGGGCGGCAGATCAAATAAAAGGTACAATCTGTACAGGTTAAAAAAACACGCAGTATTTGGATAAAGAATTTACTGTGTACCTTAGCGAAAAATTTTTGTGTTCTGCTGAACATAGAAGTTGAACAAAGAGCGTCAGCAATGAACTGGACCGAAGCTTTATTTACACGTTTCTGCATATTTGTGTGGCAATGACAATAGATTGTAGCTACAGAGGAATGCAGGCTTGCCAGGATGATTCATTGTATTTACATATAAACAGATGCAAATGCTGTTATATTTGAGTTGTTGTTTTGTTTTTTTTTATCTGAAAAATGGCCCAAAAGAGAAAATTATGCATGGCTAATAATATGTACATAGAACTTTAAAGTGGCTTCTGGATATACTCATTTGACATTATACTGAAGGGACTGCACGTGGTTTGGCTATGCTGGAGGTCTGTACAGTCTCTAACAGTGTTTGCTGTGTGTTTTCGTTGAGCATCTGGACAACCTCAGTGCCTTGTAGCTGGATTGTGCCACCGAATTTACATCTAGTGGTGGGAGTTTTAATGCTGCAATATTTATTCCTAACACCCAAAAATCAGATAGTCATCAGTTTTATGTGAAAATGGCTGAGTGCAGTATATCCATCCAGTGAAGGGGAAAGAAACTGCTATTGTGGTGTCAAAGTTGTTTATTTCTCCGCTAGAACTAAGTATACCATGACACAACTCAATTTTTTCCATATCTTATCGTTTTTGCTAGATGAGTGGTTCCACACCTATCAAACTACACAGAGGATAAAATCGTATTGATGCACAGATACATTTCAGCTCCTTAAAACCAAAAAGAATCCTCTCTTCGTTATCTGCGCATGATTGAAGATGGGCCAGGATCAATCCATCAACTCCTATGTTTCATAAAAGGCTTGTACACGAGTCAGTGCCTAATGCAGACTAGAGCCACTCTCCAGCCATGCACAGTCATGCTCCATTTGATGTGTCTGTTTACTCACCAGTGACATGAATTCAAATTTAAACACTGGAGTCTAACATCAGTCTCACAACGTTCTCATCCACCAGCGCATGCAGGCTTAATGTCTTATATATCGGTAAATGGTTTGGTTCTCAGTTAATGCTGTTTTTTCAGGTCATAAGTCCTTTTCCGAAAACTGCCATCAAGCCGCCAGGATTGAAAGTAAAACAAAGAAAGAGGCTCCTCTTAAGAAATAGATTCAAATAAGTGTTTGTTTCTCACTTAACAATCTTGTTATCAAAATCCAGCATTTCACAAAAAGAAAATTCTCAGATTCAAACTAAGTCCTACAAACCTCCTTCTTTCAGGTCGCTATGCCTGTGCTGACCCGCGGACGCTGCTGGAAGTCAGCCTGGTGAGTGTACCACTGGACTGTGTGTTCTCCTTCCCTTCTCCAACAGCGCATCCCAGAGTTCCAAGCGCACCACCTCCTCCTGCACCTCCTCCGGCACTAAGGCGCCCGCTGCCGCGGCCCACTCTCTCGGCTTGCCCGGTGCAGCATGGGAATGTGGCCAGCATGCCTTGACGAAAGCGCTTGTTCATGAAGCAGTAGATGATGGGGTTGACGCATGCGGAGGTGTACGAAAGCAGGTGGATGAAGGAGATGGGAGCTCCGGAGAGCAGGCGGTCAGCCGAGCGCTTGTCGAACGCCCGCCAGGCGTTCGCCGCAAACACGGGTGTCCAGCAGAGAAAGAAGAGCACCACGATGACCAACAGCATGCGGATCACACGTTTTTTGGCCATCAGGTTGGCTGTGGGGCTGTTGCTGCATACACGGTTCAGCTTGGGTCTGCTGCTGGAAACGAGAAGGGCTGACTGCTGACTGATGGATGCATCTGAGCGCTTCTTTTTGGAGGGCTGAAGATAGCAGCCGTCACACTCACTGGGCTTCAGGCTTCCTGTGCTGCTCTGTCTCTCTGAGAAACATACAGGAGATAAGTGCTGTTTGTATATTTTATTTATATATATATATATATATATATATATATATATATATATATATATATATATATGCATTACACAAAAAGCAACAGCTTTAGTAGAAAACTTGCTTGGTTTCAACTAATACATAAAAAGACAATAAAATCCCTAAAGCATGTGGACCCCAATCCTACAGACCACTTGTTTTTGGTATAATATAATTTCAGTTTAGTACACATGTATCTTTTTATTCATTTAATGATTTTTTTCAGCCAATCATGTTGTGTAAATAATATTATGCAGATAACAGATTCAGGTATTGATATCAGCTCCAACTATCAGAATAGAGGAAAAAAATGTGATCTCAGCGATTTTGACCAAGCCAACAGTGGATTGGATCGTTTCTATAACTGCTGATTTTGCTCCTTGAGGCAGATGACCACATTAAGTTCTGCTTCTGAGAACAGAAAGCTGATGCTTCTGTAGACAATGACTCACCATAACTGGACATTCAAAGAAAACATTTCTGCTAAGAAACACAAATAGTAAGTTCAAAATGTTTGACACCAACAGCATAAATCCATGAACCCCTCCGACCTTATTTAAACAGTGGTGTAATGGTGTAGTTTTCTTTAATAAAAAAAGTCACCTTTTCACAAAGCAAATGTACTTTCATACTGGTTTCATGAACATGACAAAAAGTTCACTGATTCAGTGGTCAGTTTTCCCAATGACCAGATCTAAATCCAATAGAATCTAAAAGTACACTTGAGAAATCTGCAGGATTTACATTATGCATGACACAGAATATCAAAGGAATGTTTCTAACATCTTATGGAATCCATCTTCCTCTTCATCTTCTTTTTATTCTTCTTCTATCGGTTGCTCTCATTTGGGGTCACCACAGCAGATCATCTGTCTCCATACACCTCTTTTCTCCACATCTGCCTCATCTTGTGAGATTTTATGCGGTTAAGAGTGGAGGCTGTTTAAAATCAAATCAAAGCCGACCTTGTTTTAGAGTAAAATTCCTCAAGTGCTTCATTAGGGTTTACAGATATGTTGTTATGTTAATATAACTCTGAGCGAAATGTAAAAAATACCTATTTCTTGAAAATCACTCAGAACATGCCAGGGGTCCATTGTTGAAAAAGGGTTGAGTGCCACTACCATAAAGAAGAATCCTACCACAGAGTATCATTTACTTTTATTGGCAAAGCCCTTATCTCAGGCAACTGCAAGGAATGACCTGGTAATTTTGGATCATAAAAATGCTCCCAGACTAGAACAAACTGGTCATGTACAAGTGTACTTTAAAACTTTTTATAAATGCAAATTAGAATGGGTTCTATGTAGAGCACTATTAGGATGCTAAAAACATACTATATTTGAATATAGAGTCTGTTTTAAAAACCTGTTCAAATTGGCTTCATTCAAAGTTATGGTTCATTAAACATAGCATCCATCCATCCATCCATCCATCCATCCATCCATCCATCCATCCATCCATCCATCTATCTATCTATCTATCTATCTATCTATCTATCTATCTATCTATCTATCTATCTATCTATCTATCTATCTATCTATCTCAAAAGGGTGAAAACGGTTGTATAATTAAAAGTGTGTAAATCATATGTTTACCTCGGCTTGCCTTTCTGTTCGCCATTTCAAACCTGATTCCTCTGTATAGCTCAACAGAGATTAGCCCATATGCTGTCATCATCACAATTCCTGGCACCAGGATGAGGATCAATAACAGGAACACATACCTGAGAAAAAGGAAAGTTGCACAGCTCGGCGAATCAATACTTTCCAATACACTTTCACTTTCTACAGGATAATGTTTCTGCAGTTATGTCTGCAACACAAACAGTACGCAGGAAGCACAATCGCAACACAGTTATACAAAGTGGCATCAAGGCTGAGAGGATCATGTAAATGTTACCATGACTGCTGGATGATGTCGCTGGGCCAGATGTGGCGGCACATGTTGCCCGTGCTGTTGTTGGTGCGGCGATAGGGCACAAGCGTGCTGGAGATTGGGTACGGCACCATGAGCAGGAAGGACAGCAGCCACGTGGCGCTGATGACCTTGGCGGCGTGAGATTTGGTCTGCCATGTGCGCGATGTCAGTGGATTGCAGATGGCGCTGTAGCGCTCCAGAGAGATGGCCACCAGGTTGAACGTGGACACGGTCACTGAGATACCTAAATGTGTGTTAGAAATTTATAACTCGTGTGGACTTACATCATAAGTTTTTCACTCAGTGAGCATGGAAATCCTGAAGCATATTCCCCAGAGTGGGTATCTCAGTGCTAAATATATCAACACAAATAAAAGGGTTGAAAAAAAAGCTGATATGCTGATATGATTTGCTGCTGCTGCACTTGGCAAACTTTACTAACGAGAAAGAGTGCAAGAGGCTGTTGTATTGGGGTGCCTACTAATGAAATTCAGACCTGATTTTACACTGAAGATGTAAAGACCAGAGTTTTTAGCTGCAAGTTATAATAACCGCATGAGCTGATGTTAAAAGTATGCTGTACTCAGTATGCTAAGAGACTCTGATGTTTGACATACTTATTTCAGCACTGGCCAGACGCTGATCTAACATACTGTCCTTATAAATGATCAACAAAAACGATCTGTTACCTCTCAGGCCTGACAGACCCACACGGCTATAACGATGTGGCTGGTAAATCTAGGTTGCTTTATCATATCAAGAGGTGTATACACATGTAAAGCATGAGGCTAACTATTACATGTGTGTACAGCTGTAGTACTCCAAACAAAACAAAAGGTTCTGGCAAAACAGAAGCTGAGTTGCATTTACAGTTCTCCGATATATTCTCACAAAAGGAATGCAAATAAGCACACAAGCGCTGAGTAAGAACACAACACGCTAAAGGACAAAACTTCGTTAATAGTTAAGTATGACCCCTGAGAATCACCACTAAGTCCACTTGCTAAGCAGGCACACATAATGACAGAGCTATTTCATCATAGGTGCAAAACCCTTCTCAAGAACCATTGTGTACAGCACATTTCCCCTTTCTTCCAAACTTTTCATTTACTTTGATTTATACATCCTGTCAAACTGCAGTATTCCCAAAGGAACAGCTGCAACTCTACACTCCCAGAATACGACATATATTATTTACGCCTGATACGTCCATAGGTGCTACTCACCCATAAAGTAGGTGGCCACTTTACAAATACCGCTGCCAAAGACGAAGTTCTTCATCAGGTTGGGAATGAGGGTGAAAGGCATGCAGAACACGCACAGCATCAGGTCGCTGACTGCCAGAGAGAGCAGGAACAGGTTGGTGACGGTTCGCATGCGTCGATTCCTCACCAGCACTGTGATGATCAAACTGTTCCCCAGAACACTCAGCAGGAAGATCACACAGTAGAGAATGATCCGCACCGTCTGGTTTATATCTGCTTTTCCAAACGAAGGACAAGACAAATATTTTGATAGAACTGCTGAAGAAATCCGCAGGTTCTATGCCTTATACAGGTCTGGCTGTTTCTAATAAAGGGTTTTTTAACTTTAAGTCTCTATGCTTAAATATATACTTTAAAAACACTTTAGATATGCGTGTGTAAAAAAATAGATACATGGGAAAAGCTAATTTTCAGTGAACGCTTGTGTAAGTGGCCATATGCTAAGGATACAGTTGTTCATTACATATTTTAACATATTTTAACTTCAATCAACAATCAACAGTCTTCGTATTAAACAAAAAATATTTCATTTCTTTCGTTAAGATTGTTTTTCTTTTTTTTTATTTCCCAAATTGTTAATCAAATGTTTACTTGAAACCCTCTCTAACTCTTGTAAAATCTGCTTTCCATATGCTGATGACTCAATCACTCATCAAATGTGCTTTCTCTGAAGGCATTAATAATGAAACACAACTTGATCATTTCTATTTGTGCACCAAACAAAACATATTTCAATAAGGGTTCATAGCTTTTTAGAAATTGATTAAAATTAAAACATGTATAGACCCTGTACACAAATCCTTTCAACAAAGAGACACTCCAAATGATGAATGAAGGATTTAGATGTAGGAAATAAATAATGCATTCCATGCCTTTTGTAAACACAAAACTCATATTTGCTTCTCAGATGAAAAAACTTCAGCAACTAAAATCTGAAACAAACGCCATAGATTTATATCGTTGTCCTATTTTAGGAATGGATTTATTTAATTCTTGCAGTGATTTGCGTCAACTTGCTTATATTTATTTAGATTTTGACGCATATTTGTTTATTCCACGATGGAGAAAGTGACCTGCGATTGTGCGCACTGGAGATTTTGTGCGTAATTTTGGCGATCATCCGGCACATGGATGCGTATTGCTTTTCCACAACTGGAAATTGTGGATATAAGATAAGATTGTGCCGCAAATAATTTTTTTTTTAGGCGGAAAATGTTTTTGACTGAGCTGTAATGTATATCATGTTTTACCTTTAGGCTCCAGGGAAGGTGAGAAGGTTGTCGGGTCGCTCGCGTTCTCGCACTCGGACATGTTCCTGAAGGCGAATTCACACAATAGTTTGTAGATGTCCGTGCTGTTAATGAGCATGTCGTGTATTGTGAATGTCTCCATGATGTCCAGATCTCCAGGGGGGAACAAAAATCAAAAGACAGACTTCTTCATTGACAGGAAAACGAAAAACAGGCGATGCGCGACTGCATCATTTCTGTTTCATAAGAATGTATTCTGGGATCAGGTCATGGTTTATTTCTTTGAAAGAAAAGACAAAATTCCCTTTTTTTTTTTTTTTTTTTTGCAAAGTGGTTCCACAGAAACGCAAAGTGCGTGTGTGTGCTGGAAGGTGTCCTGAAGTGAAAGTGGAGAAGGTGAAGTGTTCAGCGGCATGTCCTCTCTCCAGCAGCGCGCACACCACAGACCCCGCCTTGCTGAAGAAATCCTCCCAGTCCTCTGTGCATGAAGCTCATCTCCCTCAACCTCTACTGCCTTCTGTACAGACACCAAAGAATGCAAGGCGCTTCATCCAAAACACTATGGCAAAATAACATTTCCATCTTGGGCTGAGCATCTCCCAAACCCCAGACCTGGTCAAACTGGTAACTTATCTGTATGGGGAGCTCAGTGGTATCGGCAAGCTGCCACTCTTGGGGCCCTTGAGCAAGACCCTTAACCATCTGTGCTTCATCTGTGTATCATGGCTGACCCTGCCATCTGACCTCTGCTTGCTTACATTGCTGGAATATGCAAAGAAAGAAATGTACCGTGCATGAAGTACATGTTTCTTTTCTTTTATCATTGTTACAAATACAAAAATTAAGCATAGATGGAAAACATGTATTGATCAATTTAGTCAAGCAATAAGGGAACTGGAAAGTAACTGACCTAAGTAATTGCTGGTCTACAGGCTGACTAAGCAGGACTGAGCTAACAGCAGGGATAATACTGTATGTATGTTTCTGGCTTGTCCGTCTGATTTACTGAAATTTTCAGCCCACCCTAAATGACCACCTTATCAGAGAGGATAACACCTACATTTGGATGTACAGTTTCTGGTCATGTATGAAGTAAGCCTGCCATTTATTATTAAAAACATTTAAAGGTTTGTTTAGATAGTTTGATATATTATATTTATTAAATAAGTTGGTTAAAGACTCCATTTACCTTTTGCCTAAAAGTGTAAAAAAGTTTGTTACATGATTACTGAATAATCCGTTAGATGTGGTGTTGGGTTCACAGCCCAATGTTACATACTGATATGACTGTTGGTGGGGATTGGGGGTACCACTGTCACTGTCATAAGAATGGTACATTAGTGGTGATAATCGAATGGAAGTGCATGGCTGAAAAAGTGTGCATAGATGCAAGATGAGAAACTGCATACTAAATTCTAGACTGCTGGTATAGAGAAAAGGGTGTGTGTAACTAATAATAATATAATGTGCAATAGTGTGTAATACATTGTCATCATCTTTCAGAAAAGTATTTAGTAAATTGAATGTTGAATGTTGAATGACCAAATGGTAATGAAAACCCTTTTCGAGCATGTATTTAATAAGGTTGTCGTTTATACAGTTTTTGGATGGAGCCTTATATCCTTCTCCAGGATTCATCATCCGTATCTCTTTAAAAGTCTTCAGTTTCCACTATCCATTTCCTAGGCAGTGCAAATGATTTGTGAAATCAGCCAGGACAATTTTATAAATGCATGAGAACAAGTTGAGAATTACATTTCATCCAGTGTTGCAAAACACTTCATCATAACAACTGTATACACCCTTTAAGCTTGCAGAATATTAGTAAGAAGCTCAGTTATGAGAGTCTAGGCAACTGTAAGAAGCAAATAACTAACAGATTGAAAAATAGGACAAAAATCCTTTTAGTTTGCAAATACCAAGCGAAAATACATTATATAAACTATTCTAGGAAAATTGATCATGAAACATGATTATACGTTTATCAATCGCCAATATGTTTAATACAAAAAGTAAAAAAGTATCAGCATTTACATACTATTTTTCTCCCCAAATATGATGTTATGTTTACATGGTAAACACGTACAAATCTATGAAAAGTATGTAAAACTTTTTTTTTGTGAAAATTAGAAAAATTGTGGAAAAGGCTGAATATTGGGAAAAAAAGATGCATGAAGTATTTGTTATGCATTTCTAACAGTCTGCACTAATGATTTGAAATCACACAATTTGAAAAGCCAATTAGATCTCTTGAATGACGAATCATTCTGTTTTCACCCGTGGTTCCAGTAACGACGCTAATGAGCTCATAGATACTCAATTAAACACGATCATTGTAATGTGGTGTTGAAAAAGAATCAATGATCACTGTTTCTTGGTATCAGCTAAGAATATGACAGTCTAATTTTTATAGTAGTGTGTAAAAGAATAGTTTTATCCTGAATACATAAATAATAAATGCTTTTCAGGTTTTGTTGTCTAGAATAACCAGATTTCTTTATTATCACTTTATAAAGACTAAAACAAAAGATCAGAGGAACAGAAGCATAAAACATTATATTATTTCTTCTGTTTTGTTTGAATGATTTACAGGTTGCACTTAGGGAAGTTTTAAATAATTGTTTGGACATCTATTAATTCAATTGACTACAATAAATAATATATAGAAAGTAAGATTTAAATATTTACAAATATGAAGATTAGTGCAACCAGTTTGAGACTAATCAGTTGGGACTGACTGAATATATACTCAATAATTTTGTAATCAAATATAAAGCAGAGCCCATGGCATTTTAGAGTGGACTCAGATCTAACTAAACTCTTAAATATACTAATAAATATAATGAACAAGCCTTAGTAATGGAAAACTTCTATTAATATGTCATTATTACAGCTCTGCACTGCACTCACCTACAAGATCAGTGTTCACACCTATGCCAAATTTCACACCTAAACTGAGACTAAAGGTTATCTTGTGCTCATTTGTGTTAATTGTCATTTTCTCCTTTATTAGATATATTTTGTGGACTGCTATATTTAGTGTCCACATCTGTGGTTCTTGTTTAGTCTTTTTTTTTTTTTTTTTTTTTTAAATACGTTTTCAACATTGAATCTTGACAACCATAAGGTTTCTTTTGGTAGCATTTTACATCACAAAAAGTTTTTTTTAACAAAGCACATACAAATTGTAATTAGCTAAAATCCCTGATAATGACATGAGGAAATTAAAGATATTCTAATAATAACAGGATAACAGTAGCTGAATTGAGTGAGTTTGGAAATTTTTTAACTAATAATGGCTGACTCATGGAAATTAATGTTTCAATCATGCAATGTTAAATGTATGTATGGATTAATGATTATAGGCGATTTTAAGAAAATAATTACTGCAGGCTTTTGCTGTCAAAAAAAAAAAAAAACAGCTTTAGGACCATAGATTGGGATTTATTAATATTTAAGAAAACGCTGTTAACATATGTTGTTTTCTTTTCTTTTTTATTTTTATACTTATTTTTACATCTAATATCAGTTGGGCACAAAAGTCCCCCAGTCATGGACTCAATATCACTAATATGTCGGTGCTGGTCCTAAGAATAATGCACTTAAATAAAACCACTTTGGTGGTAATTAGACAGCCTACTGTCAGTAATCGTATATCCCCCGTGTGTTTCTATATAGTGGACTTTTCTGATAAAAGGGTCCATTAGCCCATTTACAAGGTGGATATAACTAATAAGGTACACCAGGAAGAGCACAGGTTCTTTTCTGTGTCTAGTTACAGTACTCTGAAGATTTCTTCCTCGTGTTATCTTGGGAAGTTTTCTTCTTCCCACTCTTGCTTCTGGCTTGCTCATTAAAGGTCAAAATCAATTTCTATATGTCTGTAATGCTGCTTCATGACAATGTCTATTGTCAAATAAAATTATATTATTCTTTATAATTTACAATAAAAGCATTTTGGATTAATATCTTACAGCTGAAATGGCATAGTATTACAGCAGAAACGTGGAGGAGTCTGTGAACTTATATCCGGGCTTGTGATTTTCAATTTAAGTAGTGCAATAAAGAAGAGGTGGAAATTAATAAACGTTTAAAAGTTTTTTTTATATATATTTTTTATTGGGATATATTATTTACTGCAAATCAATACTATATATATAGTTTGAGGACACCTGGTCATAATTATGGTATGTGCTTTTTGAGCATTGCATACGACATTTAGTCCCGAATTGCTTTTATAATTCCCTCCACTCTTGTTCCACTAGATTTTGGAATGTGCTTGTGAAGATTTGTGCTCATTCAGATACAAGGGTGTTAGTAAAGTCAGGTAGTGATGTAGGGTGAGGAGACCTGGGGTGCAGTCAACTTTCCCATTCATCCCAAATGTGTTCAGCAGGGATGAGATCAGAACTCTATAGCAGGAGATCTTCCACTCCAACCCATAACTTCATGGTTTGTTTTGTGCACAGGAGCACTGCCATGCTGGAACAGGTTTGGGTCAGCTAGTTCAAGTTAAGGGAAAATTTCATGCAACTGCATCCAAAGACATCTTATACAAATGTGTGCTTTGCGATAACAGTTTGGGAAAGTACCACATATTGCCCTAAAAGTCAGGTGTCCCAATATTTTTGTCCATATAGTGTATATACAGACTTTGCCATTAGTGTGGTTTATTTTACAGGGTTGAAAGCAATGGCGAATACAAAGAAGCACACTGAACAATACTGTAAATATTTCTATCGACCTGGCAAATTATAGTTATAATCCTTAAAAGAAAAACACAGAAATGATGCATCAGAGTTTACTACTGTGGTAATAATGAAATGTGCTACATTCTGGGTAATACAGTATGAGTGCGTATGGGGAACAGGAAGTAGAGATTGGAGGTAGGAACCGTGTTTCAGGGTCCTTGTTTCCTTCCGCGTGCGCCCTTTAGTTGCTAAGATACGGTGCTTCGTGCATAGATGATGCGCTACTAAATGAGGCTGAATTAATCCCATCAGAAGAGATTTCCGAAAATTATTATTTATTAATATGGACGAAGGAACGGAAATATCTGTCACCATTGCTCAAGTTGTCCAGCGGCTGAGGGGAACTCATTTACACTCCCAGCTGGAGAAACAAGCCAAAGTGAGCAGGCGCAGTGTGCGCATCCTGCACACATCACACTAACAACACTGATTTTCTTCTTGTTATTAAACTGCCAGCAGTCGCACAGTGAGTAAAACGATCAATTCGACATGTGACTACTAGTGTTAATTGTATATTTGATTGCAGGAATGTTTACACAGCCCGGAGATAAAGCTCGAATCTTTAAAAGAAGATGTCCGGAATTTCCTCAGAGCGGCAGGTACGCAGGGTGCGCCGGCTTCCTCATCCGGGTACTGCAGAGACACTCACTACAGCGATGATGGAGAAATGCTGAGATTGTTATTTTTCTCTACAATCACTTAAGCTAATCTTTTTTAAAAATATTTTTTTTGCACTTTTCCTGTCTTATAGGTTGGGAGAGGAAGTTGCAAAATGCAGTATACAGAGAATTGCACATGTAAGTTGAAATATGTATTTTGTATATGTATTTTGTATTTTTGTAATATGTGTTTTAAAAATCATTTTTTAAAGGTAACACTATAACAATTTTGTAGGTGATGCACTTTCAAGGTACAAAATATGTACACTGGATGGTACCATGCCATAACCGAATGAAACCCTTGTTTTTGTTTTCTTTTTACACGCACTGACGCACACGAACGAGATGCACTGTATGGGAAAATGTTTGGAACTAAGGGGTACAAACCTGTTTGAGCATGACATAATGCACAGATTACGCTTTATGAAGATGTTGTGTGTTCAGGTTGATGTGGAAGAACTAAGGGGTTCTGACCTCAACCCTATTGAACACCTATAGGATGACATTTTGGCCTCTTCACCCAACATTGTCTAATCTCACTAATACACTTATATCTGAATCAGCACAAATCCACAATGCCAGGCTATAAAATATAGTAGAAATCCTTCCCAGAAGAGTGGAGACTACTATAAAAGATACACGTGACTAAATCCTAAATCAACAAGCACATATAATATATGGCCTAAGTATTGGGATATGTAATATGCCATATGTGATTCTCCCCAAACTGTAAACACGCAGTTGGAGGCACGCAATTGTATAGGACGTCTTTGGATGCTTGAACTAGGAGACAAATATGAACAAACAATATGTGCTCTGAATTGATATTTATATTGATATTCACTAATGGTTTAACTTTAAACATTGTGTGCTCTCACCATTCAGCAATGTTACGTGGACATTTTACAAATTGGATTTGAGAACCCCTGGATCATTAACACCCAACAGAAAAAAGCATTACTCAGATAGTCTAATAGAGGCGCCACTGAGCATGTGCAGAGTTTAAAATAAAACACAGCAACACTACTCAGCTGGGGGGTACAAACTTTTGCACGTGACTGCAAAGGGGGTTGCTGGATTAACCTTCTCGGATTTTGCCTATGACTTTAGTTTCTCTTAATGAGAAGGTTTAGGAGTAATAAAAAGTAATACCAATGTGGACAAAATTGTTGATTGTTCTCCTTCTATAGTTAACTGATGGCTGTACTATCAGTTAGTGTATAATAATGACAAGTACTTTCATTAGAACATGTGATGTGAAATTTCCAGGATTTCCCAATTAACATTTTGTAACCCATATATAAACTACCCAGAACCCAATATTAGTGTTAAATTAAATAGAATTTGATCTCCATTGAATCACATTGCAGTATATGGCAGTTGTATGCTAACCAACAGAATATGGATGATTATTTGAGGGCACAGCTTTGGGTTTTTGATGCTGACCCTGTTTGTGGTTCTTTCCCTAATTTTTCCCACACAGTGTGGAGCACACAATCGTCTATAGAAATTCGGCACGCTGTACTATTAAGATTTAATTGAAACTAAGTTCCTAACTAAGCTACTATGCACAAAAGCAAGATCCATGAAGACATGGTTTGCCAAAGTTGGAGTGAAAAAAAAACTGACGTGGCCTACACACAACCCCGTTTAACAGCTTTTGGATCAACCGCAATGTTGCCTGAATCGTAGGTCTCCTTATTTAACATCAGTGCCTGACTTCACTGATGTTCTTCTAGCTGAAGGAGCACACATTACCACAGCAGGTTATTATAAGAGCAAATGAAGAACTAAATCTGGAATGGGTTGGAACGCTCAACAAGGACATATGAGCATAAATGGCAGATGTGGCATATAGACTAGTTGTGCCAGTTTAGAATGTTATTTAATCTAAACTGAATATCAGTTCTTACTGGCTGATGAAGGACTTGACACTAAGTGGTGAGTAAAAACCTTTGAATGTTTTCTACTATTGTCATATGAGAGCTGTGCTGAATCAAATGACCTCCGTCCGATGTAAAAAGAAAAAAAAAGAAGAAGAAGAATGGAGATATTCTGCTTTGAGCCAGTGAGCCATTTGTATGCCATTTCAAGATGATGTGTTTATACAAATTCTAGTGCGTTACAGTGGTAATGGAGCTCACAGGAAAAACGTTTCTGGAGCTGCTGCTGTTGCTGTTCAGTCATTTAATGGGATGGACAAAGATAAATTGTGTCAGGTTTCCTGCAGATTGTGAAGAATTCTCATAGCAGTTTATAGATTAGGTGAATCTGCTATATATCATTTATTCTTAGGAATTTAGCGATCTGATCTCATTGTTACGATTTCCCTATAACCCTGCTACTATGGGCTATGACTGGGATAATTTAAAAGTCTTTTTTGGCCTAAACCTTGCCTAAGAACATTTTGCATCCATCTGTCCATTCCAGACATGAAATACACTGATTTATTTTTGGGGGCAATTTAGAATTCCAAAGGCAGTGAAATAACATGAAACCCAAATGCTATTGCTTTTCCTGTGGGTCACGTGGACAACAAGCTGCAATAAACAAAATCAACTTTAAGATGAAAATGATCCTCAGGGTATTTTGTTTTAAAAATGAAAAACAAAAAAAATAATAATAATAAAGTTTTAGAAGTGAATACAATTTCAATGTATTTTAGTGATGACACTGTAATACAATTACAGGCCTAAGTTGTACTCAGGGGCATGCTTGTACACTGAGAAACATCTGAAAACTCTGATGTCAGTGCATAAATATTGTTGAAAATTGGCCAGAATTTCATTTCATTCATTCATTCATTCATTCATTCATTAATTCATTCATTCATTCATTCATTTTCAGTTCCAAGGATTGTGGTGGTTTTACAATCTATGCCAGTGCAAGTGGGTGCCAGTGCAACTACAGAAATGTGCCATGAGAAAAAAGGTGTATGTGAGCACAGGTGCTACCGTTATTGTAGTTGTAACAGTACTGTATTTGTTACTGTATTTGTGTTGAAGAATATCTTTCAACATTTACAACCATTCAGCTCATTTTTTACAGCGTTGTCTCTACAAGCGAGGAATCTGGCAGCCAGTTTGTTTATTTCCTGACAGGTGGTAGTAAATTAGGCAAAATAAATCTAATGGGACCACCCACAAGTCTCCAAAAAATCACTGCTTTATTTATCCTATTCCCTACCACTCATCTGAAAATAAATAAACAGGCTTACAGATTAAAAGTCAAGTGTTTAACCATGGCTTTACAAATGTGTAAGGAACTTCATGGTGGTTTCCTTAGGATCTCCCCTTGGCTTGTTGTCTTGCTGATTTGTAGCAGCAGTGATCACCACAAGACTGTGACTTCAGGTGCATATCCTTTAAAAGCTTCTTACTATGTCATATTTTTAGAATTGTCCCGCGTATTGCAATTGTATTCTGTATCGCAGTCCTCACGCTGCGTAAGAAACTATAGTCAGTGCAGGATTAACTGAGATTAGTAACCCGATCTCCAATAGCCAAATGAATTTACACTGCACAGTTTGATGGAACTTATTTAACATATTGGTTCTTTGTCATCTTCAGCTGTCTAACAGGTTTTCTGCCAGGATGAATTGGTATTTGGAGCAAACTATGAGTCTTTCTTGATTAGAGCCATTGTCACAGCTAAAAAGAGCAGACCTATAGCATGATTCTGCCACCACCATGCTTCACCAGGTGTATTGTGTTCTAAATCTAATATTTTTGCCTCAAATAAATATGAACATAATACATTTTACCAAACTTTAGGCAGGTTCTAGGGCTTCCGTCTCGCCACTCATAATATAGCCACATGAAGAATACAACATGTTCTTATTTTTGCAGCTTTTTAGCTGCTGTAGGTCTCTTGGCAGCCTGACGCTTAGTGTTTCTTTTGTCCCTTTGTCCTGTCTCCTGTTATTTGTAATGAAACTATGGTGTCCCATTTTCTCCTCTTGATCATGGACTTCCATGGAATGAACATGGTGTTCCATGGTGCAATAAGGTTTTGAAATTGTATTTATTTATTTATTTTACTACGCTCATGATCAGTATCTTTCCACAGTGAGATCCTGCGCATGCATTGCAAGCTCTTTGCGGACCATAAGTTTAGTTTTTTTGCTTTATAATATACTAACATATATGTTAGTTTAGTGTTACTAATTAGATAACATGAGCATGTTCTTTTTTTTTCCGGTGGGGTGTGTGTGTGTTTGTGTGTGTGTGTGTGTGTGTGTGTGTGTGTGTGTGTGTGTGTGTGCGTGTGCGTTGCAGTTTGCCTCCACCTGCTCACCCTGCAGCTTCCCCAGAGCACATAAAAGAACCACTGGAGTACATGCGCAGAGCCCAGGTACCATTTTTCTCCCCCAAACACAGCAGTCATTCCACTTTTCTTTTTCAATTCAGTCTGTGCTTTAGCTCACATCTGCACCACACTGTGTGTGTGTGTGTGTGTGTGTGTGTTTAAAAGGCATGCTGGGAGAAGAGGATCCTCAAGAGTCTGAACAGCATGTGTACTGAGTTGGGGGTTCGGTTCCTTTGGCCCACAAGGTACTTTTCACACTAAAATACTCAGACCACATGCAGTCAAAAGCTTTACCTCCGAACAGAAGCATGTTTCACCACCAGTATTAAAGCCCTAACGTGCCTTAATTTTTTGAAACATTCACACCTATAACTTCTTATAGAGTTATGTTTAAGTTCTTACAAAGTTTGATTTTGGATCCATACATTAAATTTCTAATGTCTCAAAACCCAAGTATTATCTTAATTAATGTTTTAACTTAACGTTGCTTTACTTTTAAGAGTCTAGAACCTCATCATTAACTTATTATAATTCTTCCATTGGGTGTTTATTAAATATAACTACTGATTCAACAGCGGCCTGTTGCAGATCAGAGACATTTAACTAACAAATGGAATGAATTGGGCACAGATGAACCAGGTACTTCATTGTTCATTCGATGCATGTCAGTGCAATGTGAGTTTTATGTTATTTTAGTTTTTTTTATTGCTATGTCAGAACACAAACAGGCACAATTTGTAATATATATATATATATACAGTACAAACCAAAAGTTTGGACACACCTTCTCATTCAAAGAGTTTTCTTTATTTTCATGACTATGAAAATTGTAGATTCACACTGAAGGCATCAAAACTATGAATTAACACATGTGGAATTATATATGGAATTATATACATAACAAAAAAGTGTGAAACAACTGAAAAATGTCATATTCTAGGTTCTTCATGGTAGCCACCTTTTGCTTTGATTATTGCTTTGCACACTCGTGGCATTCTCTTTTCTCTTTTTACATTTAGAAGGATATTTTATTTGCATGCTTTATGTTGAATGTGGTTTCACTAATAATAAACATACATTTGCATTAAGCATTGATATTTGTCCATGCCCATGTCGATTAGATTTAAAAAAACTTGAAAAGTATTAATTTAAGGTACATTTAGAACAGATAGAAATGTGCAATTAAGTTGCGATTAGTCACTATTACAAGTTTCATATATATATATATATATATATATATATATATATATATATATATATATATATATATATATATATACACACACAGTAAGGAAAATAAGTATTTGAACACCCTGCTGCATAAAGACACCTGTCCACCCCATACAATCAGTAAGAATCCAACCACTAACATGGCCAAGACCAAAGAGCTGTCCAAAGACACTAGAGACAAAATTGTACACCTCCACAAGGCTGGAAAGGGCTACGGGGAAATTGCCAAGCAGCTTGGTGAAAAAAGGTCCACTGTTGGAGCAATCATTAGAAAATGGAAGAAGCTAAACATGACTGTCAATCTCCCTCGGACTGGGGCTCCATGCAAGATCTCACCTCGTGGGGTCTCAATGATCCTAAGGAAGGTGAGAAATCAGCCCAGAACTACACGGGAGGAGCTGGTCAATGATATGAATGAGCTGGGACCACCGTTTCCAAGGTTACTGTTGGTAATACAGTAAGACGTCATGGTTTGAAATCATGCATGGCATGGAAGGTTCCGCTGCTTAAACCAGCACATGTCCAGGCATGTCTTAAGTTTGCCAATGACCATTCGGATGATCCAGTGGAGTCATGGGAGAAAGTCATGTGGTCAGATGAGACCAAAATAGAACTTTTGGGTCATAATTCCACTAAACGTGTTTGGAGGAAGAAGAATGATGAGTACCATCCCAAGAACACCATCCCTACTGTGAAGCATGGGGGTGGTAGCATCATGCTTTGGGGGTGTTTTTCTGCACATGGGACAGGGCGACTGCACTGTATTAAGGAGAGGATGACCGGGGCCATGTATTGCGAGATTTTGGGAAACAACCTCCTTCCCTCAGTTAGAGCATTGAAGATGGGTCGAGGCTGGGTCTTCCAACATGACAATGACCCGAAGCACACAGCCAGGATAACCAAGGAGTGGCTCTGTAAGAAGCATATCAAGGTTCTCCCGTGGCCTAGCATGTCTCCAGACCTAAACCCAATAGAGAATCTTTGGACGGAGCTCAAACTCCGTGTTTGTCAGCGACATGCCAGAAACCTGACTGATCTAGAGAAGATCTGTGTGGAGGAGTGGGCCAAAATCCCTCCTGCAGTGTGTGCAAACCTGGTGAAAAACTACAGGAAACGTTTGACCTCTGTAATTGCAAACAAAGGCTCCTGTACCAAATATTAACATTGACTTTCTCAGGTGTTTAAATACTTATTTGCAGCTGTATCATACAAATAAATAGTTAAAAAAATCATACATTGTGATTTCTGGATTTTTTTTTTTAGATTATGTCTCTCACAGTGGACATGCATCTACGATGACAATTTCAGACCCCTCCATGATTTCTAAGTGGGAGAACTTGCAAAATAGCAGGGTGTTCGAATACTTATTTTCCTCACTGTATATATATATATATATATATATATATATAACCTCCATTCTCCCAGATTTTAAAGTGTGATTGTGGAAATTTTGTTCTTCACAAACTTTACAATCTCAATCACAATTTTTATATTTAAAAGATTATTTTTTTCATCATCCCCAGACGCCCTCAGTCTTTTTACACATTAGCATTGCTACCTCCCCATGTGTGTATTATTGTATTCCCCTGTGTCTATTTTTTGCCCTTTGCTTGTTTACAGTTCTCTTGTGGAATATAACAGTTCTATAACAGTGTTATCACTCCACTCCGTGTGCGATAACATTTGCAGCTGTTCTACTGGACACTGGCATAAACAGCTTAGCTTGTGAAACCGGAGCGTGTCCAGACTGTTGGAATGAGTCCCGATAAGCAGAGCTCACCTCCCAAAACCACTGCCTGGCTTTCTCTCTCTCTCTCTCTCTCTCTCTCTCTCTCTCTCTCTCTCTCTCTCTCTCTCTCTCTCTCTCTCTCTCTCTCTCTCTCTCTCTCTCTCTCTCTCTCTCTCTCTCTCTCTCTCTCTCTCTCTCTAGGTCATGACCACTGGAGAACAGTTTATTTAATATAGTTATATTTAGCATTACCATATAACTTATTTAGGGCTAATTGTTTTAAATGTAACAGTATAACATGAACACTATATTAGTTCTACAAAACTGTTTTTAGAACAAATACAGTGCACCCGGAAAGTATTCACAGCGCTTCACATTTTCTCATGATACAGCCTTATTCCAAAATGGATAAAATTCATTATTTTCCTCAATATTCTACAAACAATACCCCATAATGACAACATGAAAGAAGTTTGGTTGAAATTTTTGCAAACGTATTAAAAAGAGGAGAAAAAATACGTACATAAGTATTCACAGCCTTTGCTATGGCACTCAAAATTGAGCTCAGGTGCATCCTGTTTCCACTAATCACCTTTCAGATGTTTCTACAACTTCAGTTGATTGGACACAATTGGGAAAGACACACACCGGTCTTTATGAGATCCCACAGTTACCAGTGCATGTCAGAGCTGCAGACCTTTGAGACAGGATTGTATCGAGGCACAGATCTGGTAAGGGTACAGTGAAATTTTTGCAGCATTAAAGGTCCCAATGAGCACAGTGACCTCCATCATCAGTAAATGAAAGAAGTATGGAACCACCAGGAGTATTCCTAGAGTGGTCCAAACTGAGCGATCGGGGGAGAAGGGCCTTAGTCAAGGAGGTGACTAAGAACCTGATGGCCACTGAAAGATCTGCAGCATTTTTCTGTAGAGAGAGGAGAACCTTCCAGAAGAACAAACATCTCTGCAGCACTTCACCAATCAGGCTTGTATGGTAGAGTGGCCAGACGGAAGCCACTCCATAGTAAAAGGCACCTGAGAAACTAAATTCTTGAACTCTTTGACCCGATTGCCAAGCATCATGTTTAGAGGAACACATGGCCAATACCATCCCTACAGTGAAGCATGGTGGTGGAAGCATCATGCTGTGGGGATGTTTTTCAGTGGCAGGAACGGGAGACTAGTCAGGATCGAGGGAAAGATGAATGCAGCAACCGACAGAGACATCCTTGATGAAAACCTGCTCTAGAGCGCTCTGGACCTCAGACTGGGGCGACGGTTCAGCTTCCAACATGACAACAACCCTAAGCACACAGACAAGATAACAAAGGACTGGCTATGGGACGGCTGTTGGAGATCTGAAAATGGCTGTGCACTGACACTCCCTATCCAACCTGATGGAGCTTGAGAGGTTCTGCAAAAAAGAATGGGAGAAACTGCCCGAAAATGCTCAAGGATGTAATTGGTGCAAAGGCTGTGAATACTTATGTACATGTGATTTTTGTTTTTGTTTTAATACATTTGCAAGAATTTCAAACACATTTCTTTCACAGTGTCATTATGAGGTATTGTTTGTAGAATTTTGGGGTAAAAATGAATTTTATCCATTTTGGAATAAGACTGTAAGAAAAAAACCTGAAAAAAGTGAAGGGTTGTGAATACGTTCCCGGATGCACTGACCATTATTTCTGTTACAACTTAACGGTTTTTCATTTGTAGATCTGACCAGGTTCAGGCCTGTATATGCACCCAAAGACTTCCTAGAGGTGAGTTTCTTTTAATTGAAAATATCCGCTAGTGTTAAAGAGTTTGAGGGAGGTTTGAACTCGCTGATTGGATTCCAGGTGGAAATATTACTCTAAATAACTTTGTATGAGAGATGCTGTCTGTGATTGACAGGCACAGACATGTGCTTCCTGGCAACAGGATGTATTCATTGAGCACACCCAGTTTCATTATGATTACCAATGATTGCTGTAACATACACAGTGTTTCTATGGTCAAAGAGTAATTTTGTGTAGGTAGGGATGATGAAGAGCTTTTAATGTTATGAATGGCATAAATCATATTTATATAACTACGGATGCTATATGTGGTATGTGTACCTGCTACTATATGAGATATACTATAGGTCCTATATGTTATTACTGTATATAAGATTTATGTCTTCTTTCAAAGGTGCTGATTAATCTGAAGAACCCCAATCATGACATTAGTGAAAGGCTCACAGCTACGAGCCACCGGGGACTTATTCAGGTTTCTCTTAATGTCCGTGATATCCCACAGCTGGTGAGTTTTTTATTTTCTCTTTTCTCTTTTTAATTGCTTAACCTCTTTTTTTTCGACACCATAATCAGACTGCACGCTGAAGTTCTTCTAACTGCATTTTTGCACATGATGCAGTACGAGCACGAAGCAGCAAACTCAAATCCTGCATCTGTTTTCAGAGAGAGGCTTATCCAGAACTGAGTCTGAATTGCAGCCAACTCGGAATAGACGATCATGCGCACATCTCCCCCGGTATTCCATTATTCTGTCTATCCATCTGTAAATGTCATGTCAGTTAAATTCTTCTGACTTGCATCCATTCAGTTTTTTTTTTCTGTCTTATACAGTATAATCATTTAAAGTAGATTATTAAGATCACAGCATAAGATGAAACACTGCTTCTTTTTAGTTCATGTTTTAACTATAAACACGCGACAGGTAATGTTAGTAAATGCAGTTCTCCATTGTTCTGGCCATCCATCAAACCGTTTGGTTAATTGCAAAAAAAAAATTAATTTGCAGATAAATCTTAATTTCTTTTTACAATCTCAAAATGATGGACAATGTTTTTCCTGCCGATATTGCTTTTTAAGTAATTTAGTAACTATACAGAGCAGTCATGTGTTCAGTAAACACAGATAGATAGATAGATAGATAGATAGATAGATAGATAGATAGATAGATAGATAGATAGATAGATAGATAGATAGATAGATAGATAGATAGATAGACTGCTTTGGGATTTAAACTCATAACTTTCATAAAGTTCAAAATCTTATCCACCATCTCCCAGGACAGTGAAATAATTTTCTTTGCCTTTTCCAGCTTGTTAGGAAGTTTGGTTCAGAGATAATATGGCACCCCTTTAGCCTAGTAGCTTAAGGGCCTTGAACAAGAGTCCTGTGGTGATGACTTTGGACCTTCTGACAAGTAACCCAGAGCTTTGCTCTTTAAACCATAATTGCCCCTTATATTGGTTCCTGATTTGAACAGGTTTATCCGAAATCCAGCACAGAAATCCCTGACGTTCCAGGAATTCCCCCGAAAATCCGCGAAGTGGCAACCTAATATACATACAGTACAGTATACAGAATACCTGTATATCTTAAGGCTTAATAAACCGTTCCAACACTCTTATAAACCTTTCCTCTGCTCTTAAACTTTTAATATTCTTAAACCTAAGCATAAACATTTCTATATGGATACTCACCAGTAAAGATACAACTTGAATGATGAAGACGACGATGAATTAATTGTGCAGTACTAATGATGATGAAGGTGATGACAATGAAATGTATGTACTGCATACCCAAGAAGCACATTACAGCTCTTCTGAAAGCTTCATTTTTTAGGCCAGAAAATGCTTATTTTAATAATTTAAATAATTAAAATAACTCTTAAGTACCTATATACCGCAAAATCCAGCGATACAGCGAAAAATACGCAAAACTAAATTATATATGTTGCATGTAAAAACCCAGTGAAACAGTGAGACCGCGAAAGCTGAACCGCGATGTGGTGAGAGATTACTGTATCGCCAAATCATTCATAGCGCAATAGTTAGATGATGAGCACTTACAGTATTTCTAATCAGTCACATGCACTGCTTACTGTTCTCTCTTTTTCTTCACACAGATTTATTTGAAAGTGAATACCTTCATATTGGAAATAAAGGTAAAAAAGAACAAAAACCAAGCAAAGTTTTGCTGAGAGTGTTTGCATTATGCCCATCATCTTAGTTTTATTTGTACATTTGTACTCTCTCTCTCTCTCTCTCTCTCTCTCTCGCTTCTAAACCATACATCATACATTATTCATTTAAAGACAAAAGAAGAACATACACCTACATTCAGATCTCTCGTGCTTTTTATTAACAATCCAGAGGAAATGGAAAGCTTGTTCAGTCTGTTATTTAAAAATGTAACTTAATAGCTTTCGTGAACCTTTTTTTCAGAGTGTATACAGTGACAGTTTTTTTGTGTTAGTGTTGAGTGAGCAGGACAGTGCAGCCGCTCAGCAGTACAGCAGACAGGGATGTCCCACCGGCCTCCGAGCGCAGTTATGGGCTCTGATCCTCAATGCCACTAATGATCCAGAGGTAACATATTTCTTGCTACAGGTATCACTGTGCAGTTGAACGAATGGTAACAATGAAGGCAAATGTGCCGAATTGCAAAAATAAAATATTCCTGATATAAGTATGTCCGAAAAATAAAAGTGCTTATACTGCAAGTCAAAAGCTTTTACATACTCTACAAAATTTAACCCAAGGAATAGTTATAATTCAATCAGGAAATGTTTATTGCTAATTGTTCAGGGAATAGAAATTTTTAGAAACAACTTTATTGGAGCAATTTTGAAAGGGCAAAATCCTTTTATATATATATATATATATATATATATATATATATATATATATATATATATATATATATATATATATATATATATATATATATATATATATATATATATATATATATATATAAATAAATAATGTGTGTGTGTGTGTGTGTGTGTGTAAAATACATATTATTTATTTATTTATTTATTTATTTATTTATTTATTTATTTACCTTCACTGTTAATTTATAACATTTTACTTTTAATATGTATGTTTACTGTTTGAGTATTTTAACCCGGTTTATTAGGTAAACCCACTGGGTATTTATGGGCCTGATTTGAATAAAGCAGAGCTTCTTCAGTGAGTCTAAGCATGACCAGTTAGTTTCACAGACACTTTATTTTGATTGAATTGCTGTTCCGTGTTATTTTGTTTGGTCTGTGACAATAACAAAACAAAAAAAGCTCCAGATGTTTATAAACTTTCGATTCGGCAAACATGTGGACTGTGAGAGCTAAACTAAAAATGTTGTAGGCTTTTAACAAAACAAAAAACAAAACAAAAAATTATGTTTGATGGATACCGACGCATATCACAGTTAAACATTTTCCAATATTTTAAATATAATACATAAATAAAGTTTAAGTATGAAATATTAAATCAAGCCCAACACAATAAAAAAACGATTAGAATCTCTTTACAAATAAACAGTTCCTGTCCTTTATTTATTTTCCAAATATAAATCCAAAATGCTATTCGTTATAATATTCAATTTACTTTCTCTGATATCCAGTCCACTATATTTTGCTGTTATTACCTTAATACTGATACTGGCTATTAGAACAATGACATCTCTTATGAAAACACCACTGCCCATCAACAACACATTTTTTCCTTTTTTTTGTATTAAACTTTATGAAAAATATGTGCATCAACTAGAATTAGTTTTAAGCTGCCATCTGTTATAGTGTAGAAAAAAAAAAACATTTTACACTTAAGATCTTTAACAGTCTTTTACAGTCCAGCCCTATCTATTCTTATGTTCAAGTGTGCAGTGATCTGGCACATTTCCTGTAAATTATAGGAGCATTTAGATTTGCTTGAAATGCTCTGGCTGGTTTCCTCTTGCACTGTTTTAAATCCGGTGACAAGCCCCCTATTTAAGAAAACTCCTAAAAACCATTAACTACTTTCATGTTGAGATTTTCTTTTTTCATTTTTCAATTGCAGCGGTGCTTTTCTGACACAAACCAGACACCTGATGGCTGTAATTCATAGGTCGGGATATGAGAGAATTGTACCGACAGTTTTCCACATCTTTGCTTTTTCATTTTCATCCTTCGTTTGCTGGGAAAAAAAAGGACAGAAAATGTTCTTTGTTACTTCCTGCTCCATGCTTGCCCCTTATTCGCAACGGCCAACATAATAATAGCTGTAATTCTTCTGAATTTGCAATAGTGTGCTATTATCTAAAAATATATGATAGATTCTAAAAAGGGGCACCGTTAAAGTATAGTAATGTTCGAAAGGGAATTGTGGGTAATGCTTTCAGTTTCCACTTTGGTTTCTAAAAAAAAAAAATCTAAGTCAACTTACAGCATCTTCAGGTTTAAGCTTTATGGTATTCCATCATTCCGGTTAGATTTAATTACCTGTCGTTTCTTTCTTTTTTTTGCGAGGACGTCATGCATTATGAGCAACTGAAGGCTGCAGTCATACACCACGACCTGCTGGTGGATAATCTAATATATAAGGTACACACGCAAACACATTTAAGAAGTTTTGAAGGGTGCAGTTTATTCGATAAAAATTGATTTTGTGGTCGCTTGATTTATATGACGTTTTAGGCGAATTGTATAATTTCTCTTGTTGTTTAAAGGAGGCTTTTTAGATTTTCTTCATTAGGTTTAGAGTTCAAGCGAAGTTTGGGGTCATGAGATTTTCTTATGTCAAGGTTATGTTTTCTTAAAGCGGTACCTTTAATATAAGCAAACCAGGTCTGGAAATACTGTATGATTAGCTGAATCACTTTTGCTAGAATAAAAGGCACTTTCTTGACATGAGTCATGAGCATGCTTCTCTGTGGTTGGTAGTCAGATTTGATCTGGATTAGATTTGTTAAGCAATTCTCACAACATGTCTGACAATTAGCCTGATAACTGAATGAAAAACAGCGTGCCAATTGTGCTTCTTTTCTATCGCCCTTAGGACGTGAAGCTGACTGCGAGTAATGATGACTATTACTTTGTGTTTGAAGATTTTCTTTATCAGGTGAGCAGAACACACTTCCTGTTCCCAACATGTTTCCTTGGACACCTTTCATTTAGGCTACTACATTTTATTTTTATTTTTTTTTCCTAAAGCATGTATATATAGACAAAAATTTGTGGACACCTGACTATAAGATTTGTATACGCTTTTTGAACATTTCATCCCATATTAAGTCCCCATTTGTTGTTATAATAACCTGGGAAAAACCCAGGAAGCTGTTGTACTAGATTTCGGAGTGTGGTTGAGGAGATTTGTGGTCATTCAGCTATAGGTAAAAGTCAGGTACTGATGCAGGTAAGGTGAGGAGGCCTGCGTTCCAATTCATCCCAAAGGTTGTGATCAGAGCTCTATAGCAGGCCACTGAAGATCTTTCACTCCATCCCATGTAAACCATATCTTTGTGGAGCTTGCATTGCGGAGAGGGGCATCGGTCATGCTGAAACACGTTTAGATCTCCTAGTTCAAGTGATTGGATGGAAAATTGAATGCTACTGCACCCCCCCCCCCACACACACACACACATTATTCACATTTAAATATTACGGAAAGAACAGCAAGAGTAATCAAATCACATGACTTTTACTACTTCAAGCTTCATATGTCACTGCGTAAGATAATTCTACATTGTTTTAACAAAAAAGGTTTGTAAAAATGTAAGTGAATATCCTCTTTTCACGACTCAGCTTTTTTTGTTTTAGAGAGATACCGTTGCATTATCAGAAATGTGTCATTCCCTTTGCACACAGCACTATAAACCAAACTTCTAAAGTACATCATCCGTTCCAGGCCACATTTCTTCTCATGATAATAAGCAGAACAGATTGGCCCGTTTAATGCCTGCACATGCGGACGAGCCCTAAAAATATCCCAAAATCTGTTCAATCATAAATAGAAAGATTTTCATTAATAGTTTCACTTACAGTGAACTTTTTTTTTTTTTTTTTTTTTTTTTTTTTTTGAGGGTTTAAATACGTCTGACCCAAATTCGGATAAATGTAATTAATTCCCGCAGCACCGAAGGCAGCCGTAGTTATAATCCTGATTGCATTTACAGTTAAAGATCATTCTGGTGGTTACATGTACTAGTGAAACTTCAGCCCCAAACAAATGTAGTGAATCATTGCAAGAGCAATATTCTCCAGCCCGGGGACCACAGGTGTGGAATGATTAACTCAGCATAAATATTGGTTTTTCTACAAAGTTTTTCCAAGTAGATAAAACCATGTTGTCTTTTGATGTGTTGAGTAATAGCAGTACTGTTTACAGCCAGTATTTCAACAGTTTAGTTGTGGGAAGGTTCGAAATTACAAATGCACTTTTGACTCTCAAACAGAATTCGTTATTGATCTTTTTTTTTTATCTTTTATAACAATGTGAGGTTTTCTGCCCTTAAAGCATTTAAATAGATCCTTTTGTTCCTATTGTTGGAATCTGTAGGATGCGGGGAATGAAGTGCTACTGGCTATGCATGTGATCTTAAGTACCCCGCTTTGCAAATTGCACCTGAGCGATTTGCTATAGATGTAAAAGAAATCATTCAAAATAGACTTCTGTAGCCAGGAGACTTTACTCTTTCTCTGTCTCTCTGTCTCTCTGTCTCTCTGTCTCTCTCTCTCTCTCTCTCTCTCTCTCTCTCTCTCTCTCTCTCTTTCTCCCTCTTTCTCCGGGGCAGGTTTGCGAGGACAAAATGTACCTATAATGACAGTAATTTATGTCAATTTGTGTGTACTTTAACAGGTTCTCCTGTGTTTTTCTCGAGACACTGCAGTTTTGGAGCACTTTAGCTACAATAGTGCCACTCCTCCCAAATCTTACATCCAGGGTAATGTCTATATAAGTTCCTATATAAGTCTCTATACAATATGACCGCGTACTTGAATGTACATTAACGAGAGCATCAGTGTTTATTGTTGCTGTTGCCTTTATTGGAGCGGCATTGTTTAATACCCAGTGGATCATTGTGTTAGTATTTTTATGTGATGTGTAAGAACTGAGCATAGTGTTATAGGAAAATAATCCACAACTGTATGCATGGAGACTATTGGGAGATATACAGTGAGGAAAATAAGTATTTGAACACCCTGCTATTTTGCAAGTTCTTCCACTTAGAAATCATGGAGGGGTCTGAAATTGTCATCGTAGGTGCATGTCCACTGTGAGAGACATGATCTAAAAAAAAAAATACAGAAATCACAATGTATGATTTTAAAACTATTTATTTGTATGATACAGCTGCAAATAAGTATTTGAACACCTGTCTATCAGCTAGAATTCTGACCCTCAAAGACCTGTTAGTCTGCCTTTAAAATGTCCACCTCCACTACATTTATTATCCTAAATTAGATGCACCTGTTTGAGGTCGTTAGCTGCATAAAGACACCTGTCCACCCCATACAATCAGTAAGAATCCAACTACTAACATGGCCAAGACCAAAGAGCTGTCCAAAGACACTAGAGACAAAATTGTACACCTCCACAAGGCTGGAAAGGGCTACGGGGAAATTGCCAAGCAGCTTGGTGAGAAAAGGTCCACTGTTGGAGCAATCATTAGAAAATGGAAGAAGCTAAACATGACTGTCAATCTCCCTCGGACTGGGGCTCCATGCAAGATCTCACCTCGTGGGGTCTCAATGATCCTAAGGAAGGTGAGAAATCAGCCCAGAACTACATGGGAGGAGCTGGTCAATGACCCGAAAAGAGCTGGGACCACCGTTTCCAAGGTTACTGTTGGTAATACAGTAAGACGTCATGGTTTGAAATCATGCATGGCACGGAAGGTTCCCCTGCTTAAACCAGCACATGTCCAGGCACGTCTTAAGTTTGCCAATGAACATTCGGATGATCCAGTGGAGTCATGGGAGAAAGTCATGTGGTCAGATGAGACCGAAATAGAACTTTTGGTTCATAATTCCACTAAACGTGTTTGGAGGAAGAAGAATGATGAGTACCATCCCAAGAACACCATCCCTACTGTGAAGCATGGGGGTGGTAGCATCATGCTTTGGGGGTGTTTTTCTGCACATGGGACAGGGCGACTGCACTGTATTAAGGAGAGGATAACCGGAACCATGTATTGCGAGATTTTGGGAAACAACCTCCTTCCCTCAGTTAGAGCATTGAAGATGGGTTGAGGCTGGGTTTTTCAACATGACAATGACCTGAAGCACACAGCCAGGATAACCAAGAAGTGGCTCTGTAAGAAGCATATCAAGGTTCTGGCGTGGCCTAGCCAGTCTCCAGACCTAAACCCAATAGAGAATCTTTGGACGGAGCTCAAACTCTGTGTTTCTCAGCGACAGGCCAGAAACCTGACTGATCTAGAGAAGATCTGTGTGGAGGAGTGGGCCAAAATCCCTCCTGCAGTGTGTGCAAACCTGGTGAAAAACTACAGGAAACGTTTGACCTCTGTAATTGCAAACAAAGGCTACTGTACCAAATATTAACATTGACTTTCTCAGGTGTTCAAATACTTATTTGCAGCTGTATCATAGAAATAAATAGTTACAAAATCATATATTGTGATTTATGAATGATTTTTTTTAGATTATGTCTCTCACAGTGGACATGCACCTACGATGACAATTTCAGACCCCTTCATGATTTCTAAGTGGGAGAACTTGCAAAATAGCAGGGTGTTCAAATACTTATTTTCCTCACTGTATATATATATATATATATATATATATATATATATATATATATATATATATATATATATATATATATATATATATATATATATATATACCGATGTCTCTTCGCTTTTGTCTGAAATTAATATGACAGACAAATGCAGCTTGTATTTCAGAAGTATTTCACGTCCAAGTGCAGAATCGTCTGTTATGATGACTTTCCTGTGGTTTTTGTAATAATCCTTCTAATCAATAAAACACGCTGTTTTCCCCAGGCAAGACCAGCACAGAGGAGTTTGCTGTGGTGTATCCTCCGAATGGTACTTTCATTTAATTTATACTCTGCTTTTAATATCTGTTTCACCTGCAATAAGCTTCAAGTCATAATATATAATAATATTCAGTGCTGTTTTGAATCACAGCGGCAGCTTTTTTCTCATATCATTTGTCTCTTTTGTTTATTAGGTGTTATCCCTTTTCATGGCTTCTCAATGTATGGTGAGTGTGAGAACATTTAGGTGCTTTGCATTGAAATATTGTCACTGGCCACTTTAGTAGGAACATTTGTGCATTGATGCAAACAGGGAAGCATGTGCTCACTAATAATGTGGAGAAGTGAAGATAACCAGGTGATCCAACTGCCCAGTTTCAGTGATGCTGAACCCGATTTGATTTTTTGCTGTTGTATGTCCTACTTGTGCATTTTGAGATGCTTTTCTGCTCACCGGGGTTGCAAAGAGTGATTGAAACAGCTGTCATAGCCTTTCTGCCAGCTAAAACCAGTCTGGCCATTTTTCTCTGAACTTCTGATCATGTGTAAAGTACAAAAAAAGACTCTTGTTTGCACTTGTAGGATTTTAATCATTACAGTTACGAATGTTATGAGTATTTACTCTGTGTTTATATATATATATATATATATATATATATATATATATATATACGTGTGTATATATATATATATATATATATATATATATATATATATATATATATATATATATATATATATATATATATATATATACAGTGAGGAAAATAAGTATTTGAACACCCTGCTATTTTGCAAGTTCTCCCACTTAGAAATCATGGAGGGGTCTGAAATTGTCATCGTAGGTGCATGTCCACTGTGAGAGACATAATCTAAAAAAAATAATCCAGAAATCACAATATATGATTTTTAAACTATTTATTTGTATGATACAGCTGCAAATAAGTATTTGAACACCTGTCTATCAGCTAGAATTCTGACCCTCAAAGACCTGTTAGTCTGCCTTTAAAATGTCCACCTCCACTACATTTATTATCTTAAATTAGATGCACCTGTTTGAGGTCGTTAGCTGCATAAAGACAACTGTCCACCCCATACAATCAGTAAGAATCCAACTACTAACATGGCCAAGACCAAAGAGCTGTCCAAAGACACTAGAGACAAAATTGTACACCTCCACAAGGCTGGAAAGGGCTACGGGGAAATTGCCAAGCAGCTTGGTGAAAAAAGGTCCACTGTTGGAGCAATCATTAGAAAATGGAAGAAGCTAAACATGACTGTCAATCTCCCTCGGACTGGGGCTCCATGCAAGATCTCACCTCGTAGGGTCTCAATGATCCTAAGGAAGGTGAGAAATCAGCCCAGAACTACACGGGAGGAGCTGGTCAATGACCTGAAAAGAGCTGGGACCACCATTTCCAAGGTTACTGTTGGTAATACACTAAGACGTCATGGTTTGAAATCATGCATGGCACGGAAGGTTCCCCTGCTTAAACCAGCACATGTCCAGGCACATCTTAAGTTTGCCAATGACCATTTGGATGATTCAGAGGAGTCATGGGAGAAAGTCATGTGGTCAGATGAGACCAAAATAGAACTTTTGGGTCATAATTCCACTAAACGTGTTTGGAGGAAGAAGAATGATGAGTACCATCCCAAGAACACCATCCCTACTGTGAAGCATGGGGGTGGTAGCATCATGCTTTGGGGGTGTTTTTCTGCACATGGGACAGGGCGACTGCACTGTATTAAGGAGAGGATGACCGGGGCTATGTATTGCGAGATTTTGGGTAACAACCTCCTTCCCTCAGTTAGAGCATTGAAGATGGGTCGAGGCTGGGTCTTCCAACATGACAATGACCCGAAGCACACAGCCAGGATAACCAAGGAGTGACTCTGTAAGAAGCATAGCAAGGTTCTGGCATGGACTAGCCAGTCTCCAGACCTAAACTCAATAGAGAATCTTTGGAAGGAGCTCAAACTCCATGTTTCTCAACGACAGGTCAGGAACCTGACTGATCTAGAGAACATCTGTTTGGAGGAGTGGGCCAAAATCCCTCCTGCAGTGTGTGCAAACCTGGTGAAAAACTACAGGAAACGTTTGCCCTCTGTAATTGCAAACAAAGGCTACTGTACCAAATATTAACATTGCCTTTCTCAGGTGTTCAAATACTTATTTGCAGCTGTATCAAACAAATAAATAGTTTAAAAAATCATACATTGTGATTTCTGGATTTTTTTTTTAGATTATGTCTCTCACAGTGGACATGCACCCAAGATGACAATTTCAGACCCCTCCATGATTTCTAAGTGGGAGAACTTGCAAATTAGCAGGGTGTTCAAATACTTATTTTCCTCACTGTATATATATATATATATATATATATATATATATATATATATTTTTTTTTTACATCATGCAGTGGCTCCCCTGTGTTTCTTGTACAACGAACCCTCAAAGCTGTACAGCGTATTCAGAGAGATGTACGTGCGCTACTTCTTCAGACTTCACTCCATATCCTCCTCCCCCTCAGTAAGCATATGTTTCAGAATGTCTCACTATGCGGCTGGCGAGTGTGTTTTTCGAGGTCTGTAAATGTTCGTGTGTGCTGGTATGTTTCACAGGGTATAGTTTCTCTTTGTCTGCAATTCGAGAGGTTACTCCAGAGCCATCTTCCCCAGCTCTCCTATCATTTACAAGAGATTGGGGCTCAACCGTAAGTCTAAACTGCAGCATGTCCTCCCCGCATGATGTATAGTATTATGTAGGTCTTTGAATATATTATACACATTTATATGCAGACTCAAATAAGTAGCACTGCGTCAATGCATTTACAGTCCGTTTGAAAGCTTTTGCAAGTAATTAAGTTGACCTGCGTTTATACACGTACATATATCTTTCTATTTATTATCATGTAACATGCAATTATAGTTAATATTTCATTATACTCTGCTATTGGGTCCAATGAGCCCCAGAAAACCTTCTTGGATTCACTATTCGAATGGCCCCATCTAGTGTTGATGATATGCACATACAAGTCTTTCTTATGTTATATAATATATTGAGTGTCCCACATAATGCATTTACAGGGCTGGGACTAACATGGGACACAGATAAATTACTGCCCTATGTGAATGAAAAGCTGCTCAGGACTATTGAAAGACACTTTATTAAATATCTCAGCGCTTATACTTGATTATAAATGAAAATTCTCACCGCAGATTGCGTATCGCGTTTAAGTGGATGGTTCGGGCCTTCTCGGGATACCTATCCACCGACCAACTCTTGTTGTTATGGGACCGTATCCTTGGCTACGGGTCTTTAGAGGTAGTAGCAGGTGGGTCAGTGCTTCGACTTATAATCAGAAGCTTGTATACTGAACTGATCTTTTAACACCTTTTTTTTTTTCAACAGATTTAAAATAAATAAATATTAAACCTAAATGTCAGTCTGCTGCCATTTTTCTTTATAAACATTACAGAAACAAAGCCTGTTATTTTGACTGACATTTGATTGGCCGTCCTCCTCGTTTCTTCCGTAGTTCTGGCGGCTGCCGTGTTCACGTTCCGTGCTGAAAATCTGATGGAGGTGACGTCACTGGCCTCGGCTGAGGTGAGCGTGTGTGCATGAGAGAAGGCGAAAGGTACTGAAATAGCGTGCTGACTTACAGCCAGCACCAGTAACCCAGTCTCCCAAAGGCACGGCTTTAGAATCGCTGGCCTGGACATTTTTAAATTCAGACCACCCTCCCTCCCTCCCTCCCTCCCCCCCTCACAGCCCCTAAATGTCCAGAACCAAGTGCGTTACAGGTTGGGAAAAAGCGTTTTTTTGCATTTTCCCCCTATACAGTCGATTTCTTTAACTTGTTAAAGGCTTGTGATTACAATTAGTTTGCTTTGCAACGATTTTTTTATTTCCCCCCTTGACTGTAAGACAGATTCCTATAATGTCTTTTAATTAGTAACACTTTAATATAGTGGACTGTCACATGAATAGCTAGCATTTTAAAAGCAGCATCATTTGTTGCTGTATCAGGCGACAGTTGGATTGACAGCTGTAGTAAAATTTCATCTGAGCCTTTGGCGTGGCCCCTGGCCGTAACCCACTGACGCACAGCCTCGAGGCGAGGAAGGGAAGATGCTTCTGTGCTCTATCTGCTTGCTCACATAGCACCTGGCCCTGAAGCCCTGAAGAATGTATCATAACATACAATATTTTTAGCACCTAGGCCCTTGGGTCTGAAACTGTAGAAGCCTGCAAACATGATAGGAGCCTCTAAATTTACTCGCCACCAAGCCTAAAAGGCCAGAGCTTGAGATTGATAATGCAACTTAGTCTCAAACTCGAGCCTTTTAGGCTTTATGGTGAGTAAACAGATTGATTCTGCTTCCACATCTGAAATCCTTGCTCTGAATCAGGGTGTGCAGAACCTGACTCTGGTTGTAGTACGCACACTTTTTTGTCCTTTCAGGGTGGCTATTGGACACCATTTTCTGCAGCAGAAACACAAAGGAATAATACAAAAGTAGGTGTGGTGGTTTAGAACAAAAATTAAGACACAGTAATGTAACCCCTCGGACACTTTTCCAACAACCCCATGTCTCAGTGTCTAATTCCTCACACTACAGAAATTTGCAGATATTTATTCATTAATGAACAACAAGATGCTCTTTCTCTTGAAGACCCTTGCACGTTTGAAAATTATACTGATGCTGGAGTTCTATAGATGTCCCAAAAATGTCTATTTTAGTATTAACTAACTATTAGCTATCTATTACACACTTTACTGGTGTTGTAGTGCACGATTTCTTATTGTGTGTCAGAGTATGTGATATGTTCACCAAACATTCCTGAATGAGCTATTACTATAGAAACCAGTGCCACAATATAAACGTACTGTATTTTTGGTATAACCGGAAATATTGTCAGGACAGCGCAGTGGTACAGCAGGATTTAATAGACGTAAAGTCCTTGCGCGTACACCGCTCAATTCAATTCCTAACGCATCCCACTGCTTTGAAGATTCTCATTCTAAAGAATAAACTGGCTTTTGTTCATCTCTCTATGTGTTCAGTGATGTGTGCCTACAAATCACCCTGACCCCATTGTGCCATACATCAATGTTTTCCTGCACTCAAACGGGTGTCGCCTTTGTTTATTTATTGTGTCCTTTTTTGTCACAGGCTGTCCTTGCTGACCTCTCAACCCTTAAGGTTATGCCCCTCCTGCAGATATTCCTTTTTGCTACAGGCATCTGAGGAGCATGATGTGAAGATGCGTGTCCTTTCAATGGGGTCAGCTGTGCCCGTGACAACCAAGTCATTTTTGTTGTTGAAACTCAGAACAAATAAGTGAAAAATGAGGCGCAGAGGTGAAGAGCAAATTATCCGTGCCATTAAAACCAGGTTTAATCCCTCTGCACCCGTCCACAACCACGGCCTAATCCAGCAGGGCTGCAGTGAATATGCTGCTTCGCAGGATTTAATACTGGCATTCTTCAGATGATTGATGGCGTCATATTACAACCTAATAGTATTTGTGACAAGTATATTGCTGCAACTTTTAGCAGTGAAAGATGTATTACTCAGCGGCCGTGACCTTCAGAATTCTTTCGTGAAAACGATATTAATATACGAATAGATATAACTTGCACGTTATATTATAAGTAATATATGGATGTTATGCAGGATTTTTTTTTCTTTTAATAAATACAACTATGCCACACTTGCAGTTTTAAACTGATAAACATAAATCGAAGGCAGCACCGGAGGATCCTGGGAACTCAAAGCCATCCACAGTGCATTTCCACCCCAGTCCCAGTTTTCCCATCATAGGCTCACAGTGCTATGAAGCTGTTACTGGATAGAAATGGGGGAATTAATGAATCTTTTGTTGCCTCTTCATAGAATAACACGTTTATGAAGTATATAGCACACGTTTGAGAGGAAGTGCTATCATTAAAAAAGTACTTCCTCCAGGACTGCGTTTCATCAGACGAATAATCCGAGCTGTCTGTTGTCTCATATATTGTTTACTTTGCTCATTTCTTGGAAGGGTGGAATATATAAGCTTATAATAGACCTATATGTAGTTTTTGGCTTATATGAGGTATTAAATGCATTTAAGTTTGCTGCCATTGTTTCTAGTGAAAGAAAAATTCCATGTAATAGACAAGACTAGGAAATAAAGCTCCTTGATCTGGGAGCGCCATAATTAGCGCCATAAACTGATTGTGCCAGCAAATTAAAAAGGTATGCATGCAGATAAGACGCATGCCTCGGATAAAACAAGCTTTCTCCTAAATGCCAGTATATACATAGTTACATATTTAATGCACAATCATTTTGTGTTTATTGCGTTCACTGCTTGTGTATTATGTATGCTGGCTTTTTATGTCTGAGGTTCTTGATGCACACCATGGAGGCAAAAAGAACATGCTTGAAAAACAGACCTGTTGTTATGTGACAAATAAATTTGCCTAAAGCATATGATGTGGATTTTCCTTGTACTGGTTGATTACATAAATCCCTCCAAATATATAATATATCCTCAGAAGAGGAAGGATCCTGGTGTGTTCTGGTTTTTGTATGATGTTTTATACCATTATGTATCGTTGCAAAGGTTCAACATTCAACATGCCAATAATTAAAATGTTGATCCTTTAAACACTGACGTATAAGAGTGGAGGAAGGTGCAGAAGTGGGATCGACAGAGTGATGAAAAAAGTAGGCAGGAGTACAAGGAGATGCGGCAGCAGGTAAAGAGGGATGTGGAGAAAGCCAAGGAAAAGGCATATGAGGAGCTGTATGAGAGGTTGGACACTAAGGAAGGAGAAAAGGATTTGTACTGGCTAGGTAAAGGGACCGAGCTGGGAAGGATGTGCTGCAAGTTAGAGCAATAGAGGATGCAGATGGAAATGTAGAAAAGCAGGAAGTGGATAGAATTAGTAAGGAGGAAGTGAGAGCCGCGATTAAGCAGATGATGAGTGGAAAGTAGGTAGGACCAGATGACATACCGGTAGAAGTATGGAGATGTTTAGGAGAGATGGCAGTGGAGTTTTTAACCAGATTGTTTAACAGGATTTTGGAAGGTAAGAGGATGCCTGAGAAATGAAGAAGGAGTTTGCTGGTACCGGTTTTTAAGAATAAGGGAAATTTGCTACAGGTGAATAAAGTTGATGTTGAGGAGTTGTGGTATTGTATGAGGAATTCAGGTTTGTTAGAGAAGTATGTGAGGGTGGTGCAGGACATGTATGAGGACAGTGTGACAGCAGTGAAGTGTGCAGTAGGAACGACAGACTGGTTCAAGGTGAAGGTTGGACCAAATCAAGGATCGGCTCTGATGGACAGATTGACGATGAGGACAGAGAGGAGTCTCCATGGACTATGATGTTTGTGGAAGATATTGTTTTATGTGGTGAGAGTAGAGAGCAGGAGGAGAAGATCCTGGAGAGGTGGCGGTACGTGCTGGAGAGAAGGGGAATGAAAGTCAGTAGGAGTAAGACAGAGTACATGTGTGTGAATGAGAGGGAGGGCAGTGGAGTGATGTAGTTGCAGGGAGAAGAGGTGGAGAAGGTGGAGGAGTTCAGGTACCTGGAGTCAACAGTCCAAGGTAATGAAGAGTATGTTACAGAAGTGAAGAAAAAAGTGCAGGCAGGGTGGAGAATAGTTGCAGGAGTGATTTTAGGACTATGGTGAGACCTGCAATGTTGTATGGTTTGGAAACAGTGGCATTGAGTAAAAGACAGGAGGTGGAGCTGAAGGTAGCAGAGTTAAAAATTTTGAGGTTTTCGTTGGGAGTGACGAGGATGGACAGGATTAGAAATGAGTTTATTAGAGGGACAGCGCATGTAGGACGTTTTGGGGACAAAGTGACAGAGGAGAGATTGAGATGGTTTGGAGATGTACAGAGGAGAGACATGGTTATATCGGTAGGAGAATGCTGAGGATGGAGCCGCCAGGAAGAAGGAAAAAGGAAGGCCAATTGGGAATGTCTGCAAAACAGGTTAGTTTGTGTTTTTATTTTATTATAGCAGCTATAAACAGCTGTTACCTTTTTAATCTCGTTAAGGTAACAACAAAAAAACTCACAAAGCCTTGTGGCAAAAATAAAAAACAAAAAAAAGCTGACATTGGATACTTATTCCAGAAATGCTAAATATGTGTCTGGCGTGTCAGATAATTTTTTCGTGTAAATCAAGAAATGATTAGGTATAAACACATAAATATAAACTTCACCTTGCATTTACCGGTACTATTTTCATCAGCATCCTCCACCCATTTTGAATCATACTTTATATATTTATACACAGATATAGCAAAAGTACACACATCCTTCACTTAAGTAGATGTACAGATACTCATGTTTTAAAAACTCTGGTAAAAGTTGATGTACTGACTACACTTTTTTACTCAAATTAAAGTTAAGAAGTTTGGGCTCTAAAATGTATTTAAGTAAAAAGTAGCCATTACTACTACCTGTTTTAGTGTCACGCTGGTAACTGAACCTCACGACATATTAATATATTAATACAAAAGAATGTACATTTTTCTATTTTTTTTTTCGCTGACTCCTTCGGTCTCATCCTTGTAGCCATAATTCTTCTAGCCTTCGTAGGTTAGCCTACGTCTGTGGTGTGTGAGAGCCAGGAAATTATACACTGGTAGTAGAACGAAAAAGCCGCGCAGTGACAAGAAATATGTCGATGGGCTGAAAACGTGAGAAGAAAAAATATTGACATTTTAACATATTGATTAAAACTAAAGTAACGAGTCTGGATTAAAAATGTAAGAAGGAGAAAGTACAGATATTTGTGACAAAATGTAATGAGTGAAAGTAAATTGTCCAAAAAATAAATAGTTAAATAAATAGATACCCAAAAAACCTATTTAAGTGCGGTAAGTATTTGTACTGCATTACTTCCCACCTCTGCTTATACATATACTTACTGGAATCATTCAAACTCCATATAAGTGATAAAAGCTTCACAAACGTAAACTTTCTTTCAGCTTCTCCCATCAGAGGTCGCCACAGTGGATCATCCGCATGTTTGATTTGGCACGTTTTTATGCTGGATGCCCTTCCTAATGCAACCCTCCCCATTTATCCGGGCTTGGGACCGGCACTAAGAGTGGCTGGGGTTGGTTCCCTGACCGGGGATCGAACCCGGGCCCACCGCATCCTAACTACTAGACCACCAGGGGACTTGATAAAAGCTTCACACATTTATTTAAATTGATCATTGTCATTTCTCACATCTATGCCAACTGTGATGGTCACTCATCCTCTGCTAGATAATACAAAAAACCTTCAGAAACACGTTACAGTTCTCGCTATGATGAGCAATAATGAGAGGAGAGGTTTTTACTTGATACATATACATTACAGTTCACTGAAATTCTTTCATCACATATCCCAGCTTGTTAGGAAGCTGGGGGTCAGAGCACAGGGTCAGCCATAAAGTAGAGCCCCTGAAGTAGAGGGGGTTAGGGGCCTTACTCGAAAACCTTACCTACCGAGACACCGTTTTAAGATGTCCACCATTTGTTACATACCTATGCTGATGTTTTGAACAAAATATTTAGATTGTGGATTTGGACAAAGCTTATTTAATCATCATTAACTTAGCAGCGAGGCACTCAGACTTACAGTAAAGCTCTCGCTTAACTTCTTTGCCATGTGCTTAGCCTGTCCATATCCTTCTGCACATTGCTTGGCTGTCTGCCTCCTTTGCGCTCGCCTGTGTGCTCATATCAAATTATGCCTCTCTTCAGTTTTTCTAAGCTGCTTCTCACTCTCTGTGCCTCACACACACATACACACACACTGGCTCTGCAAGGTGGCCTTTCTGGGTCTATCTGCCACCTGTTTGCACAGCTTCCCACACCATGACCTGCTCATGGCTTATGAATCCTTACTCGTCTTTGAAGATCTGTTATTCTTGTATTGAACTTTACATAGCATTGCCTAAAGGGTTTTAAAGTTTTCCGTCTGAGGATCAGAATCTCGGCAAAGGCATAAGAAACTGAATCACACCTGGCATCTAATCCAATTCAAATTCAGCAGTTAACTATAACAGTCTGAAATGCGTTAGAGATTTACATTTAGTATGTGTTTATTTTTTTCCCCTTCATTTTATTTAATTATTAAGTACTAGAAATTAAGCATATCTCTGATATCTCTGATTTCTTTTTTTTTTTTTTGCATGTTTGTCACACTTTAATGTTTCAGATCATCTAACTAATTCAAATATCAGTAAAAGATAACACAAGTGAACACAACATGCAGTTTTTAAATGAAGGTTTTTATTATTGAGGCAAAACTAAATCTAAAAACTACATGGCCCTGTGTGAAAAAGGGTTTGCCCCCTAAACCTAATAACTGGTTGGGCCACCCTTAGCAGCAACAACTGCAATCAAGCGTTTGTGATAAATTGCAATGAGTCTGTTACAGCACTGTGGAGGAATTTTGCTCCACTCATCTATGCAGAATTGTTGTAATTCAGACACATTGGAGGGTTTTTCGCAGCATCTCAAAAGGATTCAGGTCAGGACTTTGACTAGGTCACTCCAAAGACTTCATTTTGTTTTTCTTCAGCCATTCAGAGGTGGACTTGCTGGTGTGTTGTGGATCATTATCCTGCTGCAGAACCCAAGTTCACTTTAGCTTGAGCTCACGAGTAGATGGCAGGACATTCTCCTTCAGGATTTTTTAAAACAGCAGAATTCATGGTTTCATTTATCACAGCAAGTCTTCCAGGTCCTGAAGCAGCAAAACAACTCCAGACCATCACACTACCACCACCATATTTTACTGTTGGGATGATGTTCTTTTTCTGTAATGCGCTGTTACTTCTACGCCAGACGGCATGGGACACACACCTTCCATCAGTCCAAAGAGTATTTTGCCAAAAGTCTTGGGGATCATCAAGATGTTTTTTGGCAAAACTGAGACGAACCTTTATGTTCTTTTTGCTCAGCAGTGGTTTTCGTCTTGGAGCTCTGCCATGCAGACCATTTTTGCCCAGTCTCTTTTTTAAGGTGGAGTCATGAACACTGACCTTAACCGAGGCAAGTGAGGCCTGCAGTTCTTTAGATGTTGTTGTGGGGTCTTTTGTGACCTCTTGGACGAGTCGTCACTGTGCTCTTGGGGTAATTTTGGTCAGCCGGCCACTCCTGGGAAGGTTCTCCATGTTTTTGCCATTTGTGAATAATGGTTTTCACTGTGGTTCGCTGGAGTCCCAAAGCTTTATAAATGTCTTTATAACCTTTTTTCAGACTGATAGATGCTAATTACTTTCTTTCTGATTTGTTTCTGAATTTCTTTGGATCTGGGCATGATGTCTAGCTTTTGAGGATCTTTTGGTCTACTTTACTTTATCAGGCAGGTCCTATTTTAGAGATTTCTTTATTTGTGAACAGGTGTGGCAGTAATCAGGCCTGGGTGTGGCTAGATAATTTTTTTCCCCCTCAATAATAAAAACCTTCAAAAACCAAAAACTGCATGTTGTATTTATGTGTTATCTAAATTACCCATCAGTATTTCCCCTAGTGACTAATCAGTGCACACCATTGTCTGTCCCACATGTGCATTTATTTATTCTTTGTTTGATTTTTTTTTTTATGCAACGTCCATAAGTAATAAAAAGTCTTGGTATTCCATCATTAACCAGTTCCTTCATTTCTATTTCCCAGGTACTTTCTGCCTTTATTATTATTATATACAAATTATTTTAATTCCAACATTTCATGCGATATACATACACACATGCAAATATATTATTATCTTCTTTTTGAGTATGTCTTTGATAAAAATAATTGTGTAAACATGTAATGGTTTGGATTCCCCTTATAAATAAATAGCTTTGTTACAGTAATAATACATGTATTACTATTTTAATAAACCTTTATAGTATGTAAATGCCTACATAAAATCTACCTTCCCACAGCATTTAAAAATATGCAAATGAGCATATCAAACCTATGAATATGCAATTACTAAATGAGTCAATGGTGTCATGCATGGATTTATCTATTGGTAGGCTTTCAAAAAGTTGAAACTCAACCCAATACAGATAGATAGATAGATAGATAGATAGATAGATAGATAGATAGATAGATAGATAGATAGATAGATAGATAGATAGATAGATAGATAGATAGATAGATAGACTCAAACAATAGATCTATCTATCTATCTATCTATCTATCTATCTATCTATCTATCTATCTATCTATCTATCTATCTATCTATCTATCTATCTATCTATCTATCTATCTATCTATCTTGTTGTCTGTCTGTCTGTCTGTCTGTCTGTCTGTCTGTCTGTCTGTCTGTCTGTCTGTGTCGATCCAGATTTCCAGATTTCTAGATTGATAGATTTCTAGAAATGCAGGAAGCGGGAATGTGAACACCAGAGTGATCCAGATTTCTAGATTGATATATAGATTTCTAGAAATGCAAGAAGCGGGAATGTGAACACCAGAGTGATCCAGATTTCTAGATTGATAGATAGATTTCTAGAAATGCAAGAAGCGGGAATGTGAACACCAGAGTGATCCAGATTTCTAGATTGATTAGATAGATTTCTAGAAATGCAGGAAGCGGGAATGTGAACACCAGAGTGATCCAGATTTCTAGATTGATAGATAGATTTCTTGATTTATCTATCAATCTAGAAATCTGGATCACTCTGGTGTTCACATTCCCGCTTCCTGCATTTCGGACGCGCTCGTGGGTCTCCCAGCAGCGGCCAATCAGATCCTGCCATGTTGGGAAAGTCTGACCAATCGGCGCTCACCTCAAGGAGGAAAACTTGTCTGGTTTGCCAGTCGGCATTGTGCTGATGCTGGGCAAACTGGCACCACATTGTCGTCGTTTGTTAGAGCTGAACCGTCGCCCTTTCCTCGTAACACGTGAAATGAAGGCGCTGCGCGATGTGAACTCTCTCTCCAGCCATGTCGCATGCAGCACGCTGTACCGGCGCGAGCAGTAAAGGCGGAAGTGTTGGACAATAGAGCAGCGAGGTGTGTTTCCGTGTTGGCGCGTCAGTGTGCAAAGAGGAGGATTCCCACAAACACAACTTCTGGCGCGTCCTCTGTCCCATTTCACATTCCGACACTGTCATGTCACACCAGTATCATTTTATACCAACAAACGCACTCCGCTGTTTATTGTTTGACACGGATGACAAGGAAGAAGCCCGAAGCTGAACATAAGCCGAGTAGAAAAGTGTTAGCCCCCCCCATGGAGCTGTCTTGTTGATCGCAGCGCCTCATGTTGTGAAGCGATTTGCATAAGGACTTCCGCCCCTGCCTTCCTTTCACTTCTATGAAGCAGCTGGAAACGATGCCATGCACACGCTGACACTACAGCAGGCGGCACGCAGCCTCGCCGATCGCGGTCCGTGCGAAGATGCTTCCTAGGAGCCCGTAATGATTTGGATACGGCTCAGGATTTTTGCATGGACTCCAAAGCACGGGATGGGAGACACTGGACCTCGTGGAGGCGGATCTTCTGGACGCCGTGTCTTCAGATCGCTATGCTGAAGGGACTACAAGCGGTGTTCGTGTCCTCTCTCCCTGGAACTAAGAGACATTATTTTGCTTGACGCCAGACACGATTTTCCACGCACTGGATACACATTTACCTGCTGCTGCTGCTGTTGTTGTTGTTGTTGTTGTTGTTGTTTTTTAATCGGATTGTATCCTGTTCTTGTTTTTGTTTCACCTAGTCTTTTTTTGATGATCCTAGATGGGGAAATCGTCCTTACCAGCTCACACTTTTGTCTTTGGGACTTAGTTGAGACACCAGGTTTTAGCAGAACTCACCCACTCGTCATGAAGGTTTTTTTTGGCGCAGTATGAACCATTTCGGACTCAATTGTGGCTTTGGAAGCGTTTTCTAAATGCCACCTACAGACTTCCATGACACACACTAGTATATATCATAGAGTTGCATATGTAGTGAATGTGTTGTAGGTATTTTATAGCTGATATATAAACATACATATATATATATATATATATATATATATATATATATATATATATATATATATATATATATATATATATATATATAATCTATAATCTATAATCTATATAATCTGAGCCGACAGCAGCCTGTTTGAGATGGTGACTACTCTTGGGTCAGGCCTTTTTTTTTTTCTTTTTTTTTTTTTTTTTTGGTGAATTAAGGCTACACTTTTTTCCTTTCTATTTTTAAAACCGAACACTTTGGACGGCGAAGCTGGCTTGATTTTTCCCCAGAAATTCAATAAGCCTTCCTTGATTTGTGTGTGTGTCTGTGTGTGTGAGTGTGTCCTCTCCTGCCGTGGGAGGAACTGAAAGCTTTCGCGTCCATCATGTCTCACTTGTCTGGGTTAGCCCTCGCTGTGCTACGTGGACTCTTCATCTGTGCGCTTGTGGGATTAGAGCTGAGCTTCTCGGGATCTCTGGCTTCTTCAGACACCACCATTGTATCAACTCCAGGTAAGTTAAAGCCTCGAAAAGCGGTGTTTTTTATAAGCATAGAAAAGGTATTGTACACATCCTCACACGGCTGTTCAATAGGCTGATCCTAAAGCCAGACACGGACACGGCTGAAAATCTCTCTCCGCCGCTGGAGCCGTGATGTGCAGCGGCTCATGAAATGGGCATGTGTGTGTGTAAAAGAGAGGGAAAGGAGAATCCCAACAGCAACTTAATCACATTTCACAGCAGAAGCTAATTTAATGGCTCTTTTCATCATGTCGTCATTGCTTGGAGAAGGGGACCAAGTCTTCCAGGCAGGAGTGAGAAGGTAAACCCCCATCCATCCCTCAGGACTCCCTCTACAGTGCACAGTGCAGGGGATTCCTTTCTCTCTCTCTCTCTCTCTCTCTCTCTCTCTCTCTCTCTCTCTCTCTCTCTCTCTCTCTCTCTCTCTCTCTCAGCCTACTGTTGCCTGATAAACTGTTTCTCCAGCTTGGATCTTTGCCTATTGCAGCATTCTGTATGAGTTGTTTTTTTTTCCTCCAAATAAACCCTCCATCCATATCACTATTCCAAGCACCTACCTTTAAGCCTTTCAGTCATCCCCAGTCATCCGCAGTCAACCGATTGTCTTTGTCTTGGTCAAGGTTCAGATACAGAATTCTGTCCCACAAACAGTAGGGGGAACCCGTTACGGACGGGATGCCAGTCCATCACAGGGCTTCGTGCACACCATCATGCATTTACATACTTTCTCACACCACTCGCATGCCACCGAGAGCTGCGAGGAAACCGGAGAACCCGGAGGAAATTACTTGTAAACGAATAAATATTTACAAGTAATAATAATTATGATTGATTATGAGCCCGTTTCTTAGACCCAAGGACACATTAGACTATAAAATAATAGAAGCATTAGATTAGTTTAGATTAGATTCAACTTTATTGTCATTGTGCAAGGTACATGTACAGAGTCAATGAAATGCAGTTAGCATCTAACCAGAAGTGCACAAGTGCCTATTTACAGTAGATAATAGATAAACAAGGTATGAGGTCTATATATTAATGTACAGAAGGTGCAGTAGGTAATAATATAGATATATACAACTTTATTGTCATTGCATAGTACAGGTACACAGCAACAAAATGCAGTTTGGCATCTACCAGAAGTGCAAAATGTAGCAATCGTCCAAAAGTGCAAAAAATATGTAGCATAATTACAGCATGTGATATATATGTAAGCATATGTACAGTGAATAAATATAAAGGCTATAACAGTGTGTATATAGTGTGTGTGTATGTATGTATGTATATATATATATATATATATATATATATATATATATATATATATATATATATATATATATATATATATACATACAGTGAGGAAAATAAGTATTTAAACACCCTGCTATTTTGCAAGTTCTCCCACTTAGAAATCATGGAGGGGTCTGAAATTGTCATCGTAGGTGCATGTCCACTGTGAGGGACATAATCTAAAAAAAAAAAAATCCAGAAATCACAATGTATGATTTTTTAACTATTTATTTGTATGATACAGCTGCAAATAAGTATTTGAACACCTGAGAAAGTCAATGTTAATATTTGGTACAGTAGCCTTTGTTTGCAATTACAGAGGTCAAACGTTTCCTGTAGTTTTTCACCAGGTTTGCACACACTGCAGGAGGGATTTTGGCCCACTCCTCCACACAGATCTTCTCTAGATCAGTCAGGTTTCTGGTCTGTCGCTGAGAAACACGGAGTTTGAGCTCCCTCCAAAGATTCTCTATTGGGTTTAGGTCTGGAGACTGGCTAGGCCACGCCAGAACCTTGATATGCTTCTTACAGAGCCACTCCTTGGTTATCCTGGCTGTGTGCTTCGGGTCATTGTCATGTTGGAAGACCCAGCCTTGACCCATCTTCAATGCTCTAACTGAGGGAAGGAGGTTGTTCCCCAAAATCTCGCAATACATGGCCCCGGTCATCCTCTCCTTAATACAGTGCAGTCACCCTGTCCCATGTGCAGAAAAACACCCCCAAAGCATGATGCTACCACCCCCATGCTTCACAGTAGGGATGTGTTCTTGGGATGGTACTCATCATTCATCTTCCACCAAACACGTTTAGTGGAATTATGACCCAAAAGTTCTATTTCGGTCTCATCTGACCACATGACTTTCTCCCATGACTCCTCTGGATCATCCAAATGTTCATTGGCAAACTTAAGACGTGCCTGGACATGTGCTGGTTTAAGCAGGGGAACCTTCCGTGCCATGCATGATTTCAAACCATGACGTCTTAGTGTATTACCAACAGTAACCTTGGAAACGGTGGTCCCAGCTCTTTTCAGGTCATTGACCAGCTCCTCCCGTGTAGTTCTGGGCTGATTTCTCACCTTCCTTAGGATCATTGAGACCCCACGAGGTAAAATCTTGCATGGAGCCCCAGTCCGAGGGAGATTGACAGTCATGTTTAGCTTCTTACATTTTCTAATGATTGCTCCAACATTGGACCTTTTTTTCACCAAGCTGCTTGGCAATTTCCCCGTAGCCCTTTCCAGCCTTGTGGAGGTGTAGAATTTTGTCTCTAGTGTCTTTGGACAGCTCTTTGGTCTTGACCATGTTAGTAGTTGGATTCTTACTGATTGTATGGGGTGGACAGGTGTCTTTATGCAGCTAACGACCTCAAACAGGTGCATCCAATTTAGGATAATAAATGTAGTGGAGGTGGACATTTTAAAGGCAGACTAACAGGTCTTTGAGGGTCAGAATTCTAGCTGATAGACAGGTGTTCAAATACTTATTTGCAGCTGTATCATACAAATAAATAGTTAAAAAATCATATATTGTGATTTATGTATGTTTTTTTTTAAGATTATGTCTCTCACAGTGGACATGCACCTACGATGACAATTTCAGACCCCTCCATGATTTCTAAGTGGGAGAACTTGCAAAATAGCAGGGTGTTCAAATACTTATTTTCCTCACTATATATATATATATATATACTGTACAAAGATCATGCATAGATAGACTGTCAGAAGAACAATATAAACAAAGGTCTTAAAGTCAGCCTAAAGGAAAATATGATAACTTGCCCAATAGAAAGCAGAAAATGTGTTATGTAAATAATACAGAAAATGAGAAGTGAAATTAAGGGTCTGTTGTAAACTACAGTACAAATATAAAGGTGTATACCGTCTGTATTTCTCTCTCTCTCTCGCTCTCTCTCTCTCTCTCTCTCTCTCTCTCTCTCTCTCTCTCTCTCTCTCTCTCTCTCTCTCTCTTTTTCTATCTATCTATCTATCTATCTATCTATCTATCTATCTATCTATCTATCTATCTATCTATCTATCTATCTATCTATCTATCTATCTATCTATCTATCTATCTATATATATATATATATATATTATACACCAAATATATCTGCCACTGCAGGCTTCATGGTTCTTTTCCAGCTTTTCTAACATATGGCATAATGAACTTTTCAATGGAGCATTAGACACCCAGCTAGCTTTTCACATCGCTGTGGTTTTACTTTTCTGAAAGCAAAAGCCTGACTTGAAGTGTTTTTAAACCACAAACCCGATTGCGCTGTGGTTGTGGAAAATGACCAGATGAGACAAGGGTTAGAGGGGTTGAAACTTGTTTAGGCCAGAGATAAAGACTTTGGTGTAAAATGTCTGATGTTCCTGCTCTGGTCTCCGCTGTAAAGCACAGCCCAAAAAGACTTAAGCCGAAGTTTCTCTTGAGGCGCTGCAACTTGACACTGCTGTCACTGGGCACCAGGAGCTTGTAAGTGAGAATATGTACTCGGTACACATTCCTGAAATAAAAGCTAAAAGAAATCAATCATAAATCTTGAACATTTTAATTGCAGGAATGATGGTGCTTGTTCAGCTTTCTACATTACTGAGGGACAGCATATTAAAAGCAAGACAGTAATCACAGCCTGGTTCGTTGGTGTGTAGTACAGGTATACCATGCTGGAAGCATGTGAATGGGCCATAGGATAGTGGGGTTGATGTGGCTAACATTGCTGAACGTATGTGGCACAGATTCAGTCTTGGCTAGGTCTGTCACACACAGCTGTTTTCTCAATCCCGGGCCAGGGTTTAATGACAGTGTATCGTTTCAGCTGTCTGGCCCGGATCAGGCTGACCTGACAGATTGCTGTCTCCCCAGCTGGAACTCATTCTAGCCTGCCAAGTACACACTCTAGATAGGTGGGTATATCTTAATCCTGACTATCAAAACTGTTAGATTTCAATTTGCATGGTAATGGATCTTCAAGCACAGGGTAGCTCATCACTGCACCTCCAGCCCAAACCGCCTTGAGAAAAAAACCAAAAAGGAGAAATCATGATAAATGTTCCCTCACTAATGACTTGTTCTGACTTTATTTATGGCCCCCTTAATGCTCGCCTGATCTCTGTTTGATGTTAAAGTCTTGTATCAACGCTATTTAGCATGATCGATGCATGGGGGTTGTTGTAAGCATGTCAGAAACTAAGTCAGGTTAATGCACCTGGCTTGTGAGACGTCTAACAGCACCTCTTACATCAGGGGCACTCGGCTTCAGCGGAAACTTAAACAGATGCAATGTAGGATACAGGATACATGATCTAGGATACATGGGTTAGAATAATTGCAATAAGTATGTGCTACTGGAATTTTTTATTTTTTATTTTGATCGGTTAAATGATTTATATTTATTTGTGCTATACATCTGGTTCTGGCAGCGGCAGCCTGGGATGTTGCTGTATCTGGATTCTGGAAAACAGCCAAAGAGACGAAAAAGAGATGTAATCACATAATGCCTGTGCTACTCCTGCACTGCAGTGCTTTTTTTTCATTTCTTTTTTTTCTTATGGGGGTTAGTTAATGACACGTTCTAATTCTAGATACATGCAATAGAGTTTAGAAAAAAGGGCAGTTTTTAACTGTATTTGTATTAGAAAATATCTAATAAAGTTTTTCTAGGCTGCCACAATGCCATCATTAACCCCATAACCTTACATTCTTTACATAGAAACTACACACCAAATACATTTCCTGTTTCAGTGTAGTTATTATATAATACATCATTACAAATGTATTTAAATATGTTTTTTTTTTTTACATTTACTGCATGCCTCTTATGAGTTTTGGAAACATCTCCTCTCACATACTTCTTTTGTGTATTACATATCAAATATTAGTTTATAATATACCATGATATGTCTAAATGCTCGTTTCTAATTGGCTGGAAGGTGCCAGTATGGTTTAAGGACCAGCTAGCGCCCGTCAGTTCAATCGTCGTTGGAAGTGAATGTACAGCTTAGTTATTAAGAGAGACGTGGCACAGACACATTCAGTTCCACATATCCACACAATCTCTCTCTTTCTGTTTTTTCTCTCTCACTTTAATACCTGTATATTATAAATCATTCGAAATCAATTGTTTTGTTCTCTCAGTGTGTATATTTGTGATTCCTGATCTGATCTGATGACAACATCAGTGACGGCTTGTCAGCTTGTGAGTTAACAGTGATGGCAGATGACCTCAGTAAGCGGGATAATCCTCCACTTTGCGTTGGTGGTTCTTTGCCTCTACATGGTGCATTAAAGTCGCTTTCATTTTAACCTCTTACAAATACAACTGTTGACGTTTGTATATATTGAGGCAGTTTGTTTGTTGTATAGTTACATCTAGCTACTGGCATTCATCTAGCAATCACCATGAGGTTAGGAATAAAGCTGTTGCTAGTTAGCACTAGCTACTGTTTTCCCACATCTCTTGGAAAAACAAGAACAAACAATTGACTCTAACAAGTAACAAGTTATTGTATGATCTGAGGCCATCTTTTATTTTCACTTTCACGTTGTATTGTTGCAAAGCAGGAATTCGTTTTTTGTACCCTAGAGACCTCGTGGCTGCCGTTCATGTGATGCTTAATTCATCTGTTTTGTTAGACTGAAATGTTTACTGTTTCAAAAGTACTATGCTCATAGAAGATCTTTGGGAATCTGGTGATTACATTACACCCTCCCCCAACCCCCCATCATTTCTATTCAGTTTTGCAGTTCTGTGGCTAACCATCAAACCTGTATTGTGCTGTAGGTGTGCATTCGGCAATACACGAGCAAGAGCATTTTTTTTCCCACTTCCTGGTCAAACTTCTTCCTTCCCTCTTCTCCAAAGATGGCATAACAATTGAAGTAAATATACGACTTTGATCAGATTGAAGATTTAAAGCTTTAATGATTCAAAACACTTAATAAATAGTTAATAGTTTTTTTTTAATCAATGTAGTTTTCTTTTTTTTTTTTAAGAATTGAGTTTATTTATTTTTTTTACCAGCTCTGCTTGTGAATAGTTGATCAGGCTACTCAGTATCTTCCACCCCAACCCATATAGACCACGTCTTCCTGGTTCTGGCTTTGAAATAGGTTTGGGTCTCTTAGTTCAAGTAAGAGGGAAATTTTAATTCTACTATATTCCAAGACAGCAGCAGTCATAACAGTTTGAGGAAATTCGCAGTCTATTTTCTGTTTTGTTTGTGATGAAAGAGGCAGGCGGATCAGCTCAGGCTCAGGCTCATGCTCATGCATCGCATGCAAAAACACATTGCACGTGGTTAGAGAGAGTGCAGAGGGACAAGTGAGTGTTTTTGCGATTTGTCATTAAGCTGTCTTGTATGTGAGTAAACATTTATCGAACTTGAATTGCTCTCTCACTATCTTTATTTATTTATTTATTTATTTATTTATTTTTGACACAAATGGGGCCAAGCACATAGCGAGGTGGTGTGAATTTATTCAGGCTGGCCTTGCTGCTACGTGTGAGGAAATATTACGCCTCTTTTCATTAAAACATAGATAATCATCTCCTGTGAAATATCAGAGGGAATTCCTGAGGCATCACAGCATTATGTCTATGTCTGTGTGTGTGTGTGTGTGTGTGTGTGTGTGTGTGTGTGTGTGTGAGAGAGAGAGAGAGAGAGAGAGAGAGAGAGAGAGAGAGAGAGAGAGAGAGAAGTGATGTTTAGGTACGAATGTAAATGGATGGAAGATGTGTTGCATAATCCTGTGGTTTAATTCCCACATTTTATCAGGCTTCATTACTTGATGTATTTACTTAGTCATTTTACACTCTGGGTTTGTTTATAGCTCCTGCATGAGTTTAGGGATTTCTGGTAAACTTTAGTGCTAATACTGGTTAGTATGAATGCTTTGCTGGGCATTGTGGGTGTGTGTGGGTGTGTGGGTGTGAAGAGAGTCAGATAGATGCACAATTCCCTGCGGGTGTGATTTTTTTTTTTTCAGGCGCGCTGGGATTTACCGAATTTCCCATCCGGCACTTTGCGAGGGTCATCTGCCGCTATGCAGAGTGCCATTGTGTGTGTGTGTGTGTGTGTGTGTGTCTGTGCATGGGAATGGCAGTGTGACAAAAAAAAACACAATTATGCAAACAACTCACAATGTTTGCTAATCCGTAAGAATAAAAGAATGTTCAGATTATTTGAGAATTTGGCAAAGTAAACGTGCCTGTGTGTGCACGTGTGTGTGCGCGTGTGTGTGTGTGTGTGGTGGGGGGGATTAAAAGAGCAAATGAGACTGAATGTTTGTATATATGTAAATAGGGGGAACTTGGTCAGTAAAGGGCTCCCGGTTGCGAACCGAGCGCTGATGGAATTTCCTGTGCTGCTCTCGATGGCTATCATGGTGACCGCTCTGTGTATGCCAGCGTGTGTGGCCTTTATACTGGAATAATGGAATAATGGCTTAGGATCTGTATTCATCCGTCAGCTGCTCTTAAACCTAAGAACGACGAAGGATACATTGTTCGAAAATGTGCACATTTCTATCTTGTATTACTTTTGCCTTCAGACCACAACACTAATTATACAGAATATAAATTAAACGAGTCAATAACTGCTCACTCTCAGATCGGTATGAAATTAATTAAAGGCAGGAGCACTTGGAGGGTAAAACTGATGTGTATAGAGGATATATACTCACAAAAATTTGCTCTTTTAATAACCTTCTTGGAATATGTTCCACTAGATTTTGGAGTCTGCTTGTGTTCATTTGTGTTCATTCAGCCACAAGGGTGTTAGTAAAGTCAGGTACTGATGTAGGTTGAGGAGACCTGGGCCTTTTCAATAGGGTTGAGTTCAGAGCTCTATAGCAGGCCCCTCAAGATCTTCTACTCCAAACCATGTAAACTATATCTTCATGGAGCTGGCTTTAGGCACATTGTCATGCTGGAGCATATTTGGGTCTCCTAGTTCAAGTGAAGGGAAAATTTGTGGATAGTTTACGGAAGAACCACATATAGCTGGTAAGGTCAGGTGTCCCAATACTTTTTGTCCCTGTAGTGTATATGTTATAGTATCTAAATTGAACTCTAAGCTAGTACTCTTAAGATCTTTTGAATTTTCTTCAATATATATATATATATATATATATATATATATATATATATATATATATTATATTTATTATCATATTTTTAATCATAAGTAACAATTACGATTGTAACCAAAAAAAAAATTGCTCAGAGTAGTCTTTAAAATTTCTCTGGTCGATAAGCGCGGTACCACTGTACTTTCATATATTTAATATGTGGGAGAGAGAATAATGAGAGAGAATAATGTGAAATATGACATTTAATTCAACAAATATAAAAAAATCACGATGTTTACCACTTGTCTTGGCTACTCGTGCTGTATGCTTCCGGTCATTATCATACTGGTAGGTCCGATTCTCTGACAGGTTGAGCTTGTGTGCTGATGCCACCAGGTTTTCATCAAGAATCTTGAGATAGTCTTTATTCCTAATTTAATCTGGCAGAGAAGCAACCCCCATAGCATGATGTGACCACTACCATACTTGACCGTTAAAATGGTACTCTTAGTAGTGAAGACTTCTCCTTTCTTATGCCAAACATGTGCAACATCCATATGTCCAAAGTTTGGATCTTTATCTAGGTGACCCCTCGCAGGGTGCAGGCCAGGCGTGCATCCCGGTGTGTCTGGGTAAGGAGTGGTGTCTTTCTGGGTCGATATCTATAGAGACCACCTCGATGCAGAATTTGTTAAATGGTCGATCTTGATATTGTTTCCCCTGCTTGATTAAGGGGTCTATGAGGGCTTTGGTGGTGATACAGGGGTTGTTGTTTGCATCGTGGCAAATCTTTCTAGCGACTCTAGAGGATACTTTGCACGCCTATTCAAGTTTTTGACAGTGTTGAACTTCTTGATGATACTCTGTATGACAGAAACAGTGACATCCATTTCTTTTGAAATGGCCTTGTAGACTTTGCCTTCACTATGGGCCTTGACATCACGATGCGTACGAAGATCATGACTGAGTTCTTGCTTTTCGGCCATGGTGACAGTGACTGAAAATAATTAAAGCTTCGCCCCTTAAATATACTTTACAGAGCAGGTGTTACCATTTAACATAATTAGGCCTTAATTGATTAGACCTAAATTGATGAAATTGATGATCACTGGAGTGTGAAACCATGTGCACTTACAGAAAAGAACGAATGTTTTCAGAGATTGGGAATAGGGTATGATTCCTTTTGAACAGGCTCAAAAGAGAATCTCTGGCCATCTCTATTGGGATTTAAATGAAGTTTAGCTAAGACATATGTGGGTTTGTGCATAGCAAATAATGTATATTTAATACAATGGAAGTTTCGCCAAAATAGTTTTCGCAAAAACAAATTTAAAGTATTGATTTGTCAAAGGCAGGGGTCACCAACATGGCACCAGGTCTCCCGTGGGCCTTTTCTAAAAAAAAAATAGCTCACCATAGCGCCACTTACCAGTGAGCTGCATCAAATTTATTTTGTTGCTATTCTTTTTTAAATCACACTTGCATTGGTTTGAATTTAAAAATGACAGTATTAAAATAAAGATGACTAGATATAGATGAATATCATTAATTATTAATAATAACATATAATTAAAGGTAAATTGAGCAAATTTGTTATTTCAGAAGTGTGTATCAAACTGTAGCCCTTCACATTGATTGGTAGCTAAGAAGTAGCTCTCAGATTCAAAAAGGTTGGTGACCCCCTGGTCCAAGGGGTATGAATAATTTTGAGCACTACTGTATGTGTGTGTGTGTGTGTGTGTGTGTGTGTGTGTGTGTGTGTGTGTGTGTGTGTGTGTGTGTATATATATATAATATATATATAATTTAGTGCATTATTTAAAATAAATGTAATCAGTTTCACATGGATGTTGATGTTTCCCTGATGTTGCATTCTTATCGGTGTCATTCCATGAACGAATTAGCACATAACCTGTTATGATTCATGACAGGTTTTATTTGCTTTGCATTGTATATTTAGACTGTCTGGCATTTAAACATCATTCCTGTCTTTGAGAGCCTTTTTAAGCAGCTGTCAAAGCATAGGAGCAAAAAAAAAAAAGCCAGGTATTGTCTTATAGTTAGGTCAGACTGTCAGAACAATAACAAAAAAACACTTTGTAGTTTTTACTGGCCTGTCTGACTGGTTCATGTGTTTTTTTTTTCCCTTAAAATGAAACTGCTCTCGTGTCAGCTCATGCACATTTCATATTCATGGGGAGATTGTTTAATAATTAACGACTCGTTTGAGGTGAATTCAATAGGTTCATGAAGGGATGAATCATTTTTAGTGAACAGGGTCTTTATTTTCAACTGCTTAGCCTTCGTTTGGCGCTGAGTACTCCATAAATGATCTATTAATTATACAATGGCGAGGTAAAAAAATGAATGAATAATCTTCCTTTTGGTCTGTAGCATACATGGTTACACACTCACAGCCCTGCATTGCCTTAAGCTCTATCTCACTGACCATAATAAAAATTTTTATGCAATTGTAAGGAAGAATAAACTGCAGGTATAGAGACTACAGGCCATGCTTAAGGGTCCAGCAGTGACTTGCTGTCAGTTTTACTAAGTATACTAAGTAGTTTTCCTTAGTACCTTTAAATAAAACAAACAAACAAAAAAAACAAAACTATAATGATTTTCAATCACAGGATTGTCTATTCGATCACATTTCTCAGCACATACTGCAGCAATTCTCACAATGCACAATATTTATTACAGCGAGACTTGTGTCAAAGGAGCCCTTTACACTAACTAAGGCTATTTGAACAGGAAAGTCAACATTTGGTGCAGCCACAGTGTTTGTTGACTCTTCTCCAAAGTGAGAGAAGACGACTGTAGAGCATGTTTGCATGCTGCCGGTTTCATTGCTTTAGCCTGGAGACGCTATCAAATACTTAACGCCGAAGTAGTGTTTGACAAACACGGTGACTCAAAATGGTTTCAGAAAATCAGCTAAGACAGTATTGTGCTCCTGTGCTTTTAAGAATGAGCTTGTTCCGAGTGAGTGTGTGTGTGTGTGTGTGTGTGTGTGTATTTATATGTATTTATATATATATATATATATATATATATATATATATATATATATATATATATATATATATATATATATGTATTATAGTACATATACTATAAATATTCATAATTACTATTTTATTATTATATACCAACAAGGACCATGCTATACTTTGTTTTCACTATTTTTTTTATCATATTATGTATAGATATTGTATCTCTTTATACACACAATGCAGAAAAATTATCTAGAATTTATTATGGTGTGTGGAATTTATTTATTTTTTTTGCAAGGAAAAGGTAGCATAACAATGTAATGCTGTATTAGAGTAATGCTGAGTATCAGGTGTATCAGGTGCGGTCACAATGATGGAATTTTATGATGGAACACAGATTTATTAAGTTTAACTTGTTTGCTGAACATATAAAATATGCAATAATTTATTACCCAATATGGGTCATTTTCATCGCCATACAGTTTCAAAATTGTCAGTCATTTTAAGGTGAACTGTAAAAAGTGATGCATTTCATACATTTGTATCACAGCAAAATACATCAAAAGAATCCTCCTCATTGTCCTTCAGACCTGTTAGGTTCACTTTTGAAGTCTAGGGTAGGGAAGTAGCATATGGTGTTTTTGTGATGGATCTTGGAAGAAAGAACATAACAGAGACCCAGTTTAAGTTTTTCTTTCGCTTTACTGTCAAGTCTATAATACAAATGTACATATGTAAGGAAAAAGACTAAATACAACAAAACAAAATAAAGAAACCAACAGGGATCAATGAACTTGAAATAGTGAATCAAGGAGGTGGACTCAGTGACGGTGCCAAAACAAAGAACTAAACAAAACAACTTCCCCACCTATGTACAGCCTAACCTGCCCAAATATACAGCGGGTGGCACTCGCCTTTAACCCTAGTGTGTCTTAACAGAGAAACGCCTACGTGGGATTTGTAAAGACGCATCCAAAACGACCTGTCCACACGGCACATACGAAACCGGTAGTACCAGTAGGTTATCATCAGGAGTGGATGATTAAGGGTGACTAAAGATGCTGAAGAGAAGTTATTGCTATTCACTGCAGGGGTATAAATTACAGACAATGTTGCTTTATCTTTTGGCGCCAAAATTTTCGGGTTCCCTCCCCCTAGCTTCTCTTGCTATCAACCCCCCTTCCTTCCTCCACAAAGGCGCTTTAATCCTCGAAGACCCATATGTGTTTTTTCTGCAAACTGTTGCTATAATCATGTACATTTATGGCATTTGGCAGATGCTTTTAAGCAGAGCGACTTAAAATTAACTCATTTATACAACAGAAAGTAAGTTGTATGGTTTAGAGACAGTGGCATTGACTAAAAGGCAGGAGGTGGAGCTGGAGTAGCAGAGCTGAAGATGTTGAGGTTTTTGTTGGGAGTGACGAAGATGGACAGGATTAGAAAATATTTTTTTTTGAGGGACAGCGCATGTAGGACGTTTTGGGGACAAGTTGAGGGAGGCGAGAGGTTTGGACATGTGCCGAGGAGGGACATCGGAATGGAGAATGATGAGGATGGAGCCACCAGGAAGAAGAAAAGGGGAAGGCGATATATGGATGTGGTGAGGGAAGACATGCAGGTAGTTGGCTTGGAAGAGGCAGATGTAAAGGGCAGGGTAGTATCAAGACGGATGATCCGCTGAGGCGACCCCTAACGGGAGCAGCTGAAAAAAGATATGATGGAGCAGGTGAGGGTTAAGGGCCTTGCCCAAGGGGCCCAGCATGGGCAGCTTTGTTGTGCTAGGATTTGAAATTTCTGATCAGAAGTCCAAAACTCTAAACCACTAAGCTACCACCTCCTCACACAGAATTGTATTGAATTTTTAGTTCCTCTGTGCACAAACTGAGCTATATGGTTTGACAAGCTTAGTGTAGATCTTGAGTGGCTTGCACAGAGCCCTGAACTGGAATGATAACAGAATTCCAGGCTTCCTTAGCCATCATCAGTACACACTTGTTGCTGATTGAGGACAAATCTACACAGCCACACAGCAAATTATAGTGGAAAGCATTTCCAGAAGAATGAAGGCTATTTTAACAGCAAAGTTGGGACTAGATGTTGAATATAACGATCAGGTGTCCACTTACTTTTGGCAAAGCTACCAATCCAGCATCGCTTTTGCTAATGAATGTCCAACAGCTGGTCAGCAGTGGACCGTTTTCTATCACTGTCTACTACAGACGGTTATTTGGGATAATTAGATTTGCTACGGAAAGCTACGCAGCTGATAGTATCTGAGTCTGGGTGACAGCTGCCATGCAGCTTGCATGCACATTCAGAAAATGAACTATTAATAGAGCATTAATCATTGATATCACAATGCTATCAGGTAATCCATAAAAAGTCATGGTAGCACGATTACAGCTAATTTGATGTCCTACTTCGATTACAAGCACACAATATGGACAAAAGTATTGGACACCTGACGTTTCCAGCCAGATGGGGTTCTTCCCTAAACGATTATTACAAATTTGAAGGAACACAATTGTACAGGATGTCATCAAATTTATTAGCATTACCTTTTTCAATCACTTGAACCTAAATCTGTTCCAGCATAATACTGAAGATATGGCTCACATTGGTTAAAGTGGAAGATCTTGAGTGGCCTGCTATAGAGCTCTGACCTCAACCCTATTGAACACCTTGGAAAGAGTTGAAACTGTGAATGCACCCCAGGACTCCTCACCCTGCTTCAGTTATTATTATTTTTTTTATTAAAACCTCTGTGGCTGAATGAGCACAAATCTCTCTACAAGCATGCTCCAGAATTTAGTGGAACACCTTTGGAGGAGAGTGGAGGTTATTATAACAGCAAATCGTGGAATGGGATGTTTAAAAAGCACATGTGAACCTAAAGGTCAGGCATCCACATACTTTTGTCTATATTGTGTACTTGAATTACTTTTTTTTTTTTGTTGTTCTCTTGATATCGAGCTATGCTTCTCCCTGCCCAAATGTGTACGCCATGAGTTTATTTCTTGAATGATGTTGATGATAATGCTTTGTTTTATCATCCCACCAGATTTGTAAAGGTTCCTTTCTTTTTTAAATGTATGTAATTGCTGAACGGATATGGCCTCATACTGACGAGTGATTCATCCTGTAATTTTATAACGCATTATATCACTTCCCTGCATGACATCACCTCATTTAATTCTGACACTGCCAGTAAAGCGATGACATTTTACTTAACCATTATGGCCATTTGGAAGCTGGGGGATCTTTGATACACACGAGTATTTTTACAAACCATGATCATGTTTTCCAGTAAGTTGTGACCCGGTTGAACAGTGTGTGTGTGTGTGTGTGTGTGTGTGTGTGTGTGTGTGTGTGTGTGTGTGTGTGTGTGTGTCGACCGTATTAGGACCAGGGACAGCGGATGATTGCTGTGACACGGTCACTGGCCCTCGAATGTTCTTCATAACTAAGCAGTTCTGTCAGACTAAATGGCAGCTTGGCCTTAGGGGTAATTAATTTTGTCGCTGAGATCCAAAGCTGCCATAAGCACACAAACATGCAAACACTCATATTTACACACACACACACACACATATGTATGCTCTGAGCTGTAGTGAGCCAGTCGGACTAGCTATGGATGGAATCTTCAGAGTAATGCCTGTTTGAAGAGAGCCAGTAATATCTTTCTAAACTGATAATTAGATTTATTTCGACTGCGTCCTCATGAGCGAGGGCTGCTTTCATGTTGCCTAAAGAACTGAATACAGTTGCTTTAAAGATGATTTATATTAGTCATACTGAAAAATTGCGATAAATTTCGTGACCACCCACTTTTCTGTAATATCGTTTTATTTTAGTTATTTATTTCTGATCATTACAAACTATCTGGGAGCAATTAAAACTGATACAGTTGATAAAATCTTGTTTTTAAATGTAAAATAAAATAAAAACAAAATCAGTTGTTTTTATAAATGAATAGATTTTTTTTTTTTTTTTGAATAATAGCTAAACTATATTTAAATATTTGTTTAGCAATAAAAACAAATGGATCACTTATAGTACACTAATTAGTTTGACTCATGTACAGTAGAAATGCTTTTAAAAATGAATCTCTAATTTAATATATACAGTTGTTTGCAAAAGTTTATGAACCCCAGACAATGTCCATGATTTTCATTTATAAATATTTGGGTGTTTGGATCAGCAATTTCATTTTGATCTCTCAAATAACTGAAGGACACAGTAATATTTCAGTAGTGACATTAATTGGAACACACAATTGGTTTGGGGAGCTCAATAAGCCTTGAACTTTATAGACAAGTGCATCCCATCATGAGAAAAGGTATTTAAGGTGGCCTGCCACTTATGGCCTTAACAAGAACTGTGCATGTGTTCTTCCATTTCCTCACTATGTTCCTCACAGTGGACACTGACAGCTTATATCTCTGCGATAACTTTTTGTAGCCTTCCCCTAAACCATAATGTCGAACAATCTTTGTTTTTAGGTCATTTGAGAGTTGTTTTGAGACCCCCATGTTGCTACTCTTCAGAGGAGAGTCAAAGAGAATGGAATGCACCTGTCTATGAAGTTCAAGGTTTAATGAGCTCACCAAACCAATTGTGGGTTCCAATTAATCAGTGCTAAGTACTTACAGGTATTCAAATCAACAAAATGACAAGGGTGCCCAAATTTATGCACCTGTCTAATTTCGTTTTGATGCATATTGCGCATTTTCTGTTAATCCAATAAACCTTATGTCACTACTGAAATATTACTGTGTCCTTCAGTTATTTGATAGATCAAAATGAAATTGCTGATCCAAAAACCCAAATATTTATAAATAAAAATCATGGACATTGTCAGGGGTTCCTATACTTTGGCATACAACTGTAGTTGAAATGGTCTTTTTTCTTTCTGTTTACCGAAAATAAGTTTTAATCTTATAGTTTATAAAGGTTCGAGCAGTGTGTCCATATTAAGTTTCTCACTCAGATGTGCATCGTATATTGATATTAGTGTTTCTTTGAATGAAGGAATTGCTGTGAATTATTTTCTTGCTCCAAATAATCAGAAAGTTCAATCAGTTCATCTGAGTTTAGGTGATTAGTAAATACATCATACAGTATGTGCTTATAGTGTATGCTTCTAGTGAACCTATGCAGTGTGCACTGATATCAACACACAATCAATTTACTCTTTAATCCCCATCAACTTCTTCAGTGAGAGCATGAAAGCAGACTTAAGCATTATCTGTGTGTCCTGGTTACTTAAGTCATATCGAAAAGATTTCTTGATAAATATGTAGGCTAACTTCCTTTTGCCCTTTTACCTATGAATAGAATAGAAACATTTATTTGCATTCTAATTTGTCAGATGTTTTTGATGCATTTTCTGCCAGAAAGCCATTAATAACATTATGGGATGGGATCACACAGAATGTAGAGGTAGTTTCTTCTGTACTGTGGGTGGGTATTATACTGTACACTGTACTGTACACTGTATTTTAGGCAATGTGTGTTTGTTGATTAATGCTGTGGTTAGAGGATGTAGCGTAGTGTGATTTTGTGGCATAGCGTTGACTTCCGGTGACGGCTAGGACAGCGCTGAAAGAGGAATTGCATTTAAAGTGGTGAGACCCAAAAAAAGGGGAACACACACTGTATTTGTTCAGCTGTGCACCAAAGCTTTCATGTCCTTCAGGTGGACACACACATATACATTATGCCAGTGTATTTTCCTTTCATTGGAATCAACGTGGTGTGCATAAAGGGGACATGGGAGACATCTTCATGTACGATTTAAGTGCCAGCTTTTTTCACTAGTTATTTAGGCCAAAGTAGTTACTGTGAAAGTACATCTAAAACATGTGTAGTTGTAAGAGTGAGGACTGTCGATGCTTTAGGTGTCAGAAATATGTTTCACTTGTTGCCTTTTCCTGTTTACCTCTGTGTTTCTAAGAATACCGAGCAGTCTTTTTTGAGAATCGAGCTGAGCATCTTCTGAGACAAATCCATTCACAAAGTCATCTTCCACTTTGTCTCATCTGCGCTTCATCTTGCACCCCTAAGAGTTTTTTTCCTCACTCATTGGGTAACACTTTCCAAGTTCCAAGTAGGACGCATTTAGGAAAGCTAGAATCCAAAGAACTGTTTTTTTTTTTTTTTATAAGTATAATGTTCTTTGGAAGGTAATGGAACCCAATGCTATTCATCAAGGTAAGTACAGCAGTTAATGTGAGGACGCTATGTTTAGGGAGAGAGAGATAGCTCATCTCTGTGTCTGCTAAAATAAATCCTAAAGTGGATTTCTCACGTGAGAGAGAGAGATGGAGGGGTTTGGATGTAAGGAATAGCTGTGCCATTTTATTTCTCAATGAGGGGAAAGTCCCAGACAGAGAGAGGGAGAGCTGACTGGTTTGGATTTCTCCATCTTGGCCAGTTCTTCTCACATTGCAAGACATTGCATTCTGCTCTTAGGGGCTGTGAATAACTAAAGAGAGAGAGAGAGAGAGAGAGAGAGAGAGAGAGAGAGAGAGAGACCAGCTAATGACTGCAAAACCTACTGAAACAGTCAGAGAGGTAAATGTGTGTATATTTTGCTGAGGTAAGGCTCAGTTGGATCTCCTGTTATATGAACACAGTGTGCAGTAAAGGACAAAAAAAAAAAAAAACTTATATCATTGTGTGACTGGTGGTTTTCGTTTATCCTTTAGTGCCTCTTTCAGCCGGGGAGGGCGATACGGACAGGAACACCTCAGCAATTAATGCAAAATCCAAACGCACTTTTCTCAACCAAAACAGTAATTTTGCATAACCAAGTTGACATCCAGGGTCAGGGCAGGGATCACACTGTCAGACCTGCTTTAGAATTGAAAAAGCCTAAACAGGAACCCATTCACCGAAACCAAAGTTCATAGAGAAATACAGTCCTATTTATTTGGAATTTGGTAAGCCTGATTTTACAGGCGCAATGTTATTTTGACTCGTATGTTCACAACACTAGTGTAGTTTCTGCCCAGATTATTGGATTCTTTTTTTTTTTTTGTAAAGCAGGACATACAGGTTCAAAGCACTCATCTAAAGGTGTGCGTGTCCTGTAAACAGATACAGGCATCTTGTGCATGTCACTATTTAGACTACTGTCTTAGACAGCATTAATACTTATAACTTAAGCAAATAGAGACATGGGTTAAAATAAGAAAGCTCAGTTTTTACCCTACCTTTGTTTATATTGAAGGTAGACTCTATTACTAAGTTTACAACTCATTCATTTTTAGATAAATGTACAGAAAATTTTAAGGTGTTGGCATTTAAAAATCCAGCCTTCAAGAAACATACGACTTTTCCAAGCCTTATGTGCTTCTTCTCCAGATTGTTACCACAATTTGTATAGGATGCCTTTGGATGCAGAGGAAAAACATTTTCCTTTCACTTAAACACGGAGACCCAAAACTGTTTCAGAATTTAACAGTTTAGGTGAGTGATGTGTAATTATCCCTGATAAGCAGCCATATCTATTGTGTCAAGGAAAAAGTCCCTTAGATGTTATGAGGAAGAAACCTTGAGAGGAACCAGACTCAAAAGGGGAACCCATCCTCATTTGGGTGACATCAAAAGTGTGATTATAAATCTTTAAACAATACAGAACACTGGAGAGTGAGAACTAACATGAGCACTGGAATGTAAGATTATGAGTAATGTTCTTTCTACAGTCTTATACAGTCATTTGAGATTATGGCACCAGGAGCTACTGAGCAACTCATAAAATAGCTCGACATTTTTGATCATCACAGATCCAACACCAGCTTCTCCATGCCAGAGCCTTTAAACACTTAAATAGGTCTAATGTCCAAACTCCACATGAAGTGGGATCCAAATGGCACTGGTATGTCTCTAGATGGTTCGGGATGTTTGCGGGGTCCGCATCTACTTCTTTAAAGGTCCAATATCTTCATGAGGTGAGACGTCAGTGGAGCTGTTGCAACCTCAGGATGCCTCGGGATGGGTAAAGAGAGAGAAGCAGTGGAGAGTAATTAGCGTAGCTGCTGTTCATAATACAAGCATAAGTTTATAATGTGCATGTGATCAGATGTACTGGAGCACAAGTTTTGATATGATATGTGATGTGAGTTATGTTTAGGCTTTGCTAAAATGATACGTCTTTAAACTGCACTTAAACTGAGAGAGTGTGTCCGAGCCCCGAACGCTGTCAGGAAGACTATTCCAAAGTTTAGGAGCTAAATGTGAGAATGCTCTACCACCTTTAGTGGACTTTGCTATTCTAGGAACTACTAGAAGTCCGGAGGCCTCAGGCCTTCTTACCCTACATAAATACTTGACTTTACTAACGCCCTTATGGACGGTTGAGAAACAATCTCTACAAGCACGCTTCAAAATCTAGTGAAACATCTTTCAATAAGAGTGGAAGTTATTGTAACTGCAAATGGGCACTAAATATAAAATGTGATGTTCAAAAAGCACATATAACTCTTTTTGGCCAGGTGTCAACAAATGTTTGTTTATATATTGTATTTGTTAAAACCAAAGAATCGTACTAGAGCGTTTATTTGGCACATTTAGCTTGAGTCAGACATCTGGTTAAGAGCAGATCGGGTTAAGGGCCAAACAGTTGAAGCATTGGGGCTTGAACCCTTGAACTTTTGATCAGTAAACCAGAACCTTAAGCACTGTGCCGGCACTGTCCTTCAGGTTACATTAGGTCACATACTGATTTTCTTGATGCCATTTTAAAATATTTGCTAAATAATACTATCTAAAAAAGAGCTTATGAATGAAATGAACAGACTGCCGCACTACATTGAGGATCAGAAGCTGCAGAACCACCATGTCTACCCTGAGACATCAACCAGAATTTAAATCCAGTATACAGAGACGTTTCTTATTTTCAGAAAAAAACAACGCTTTATGTGTTACGCATTTACTCGCCATAATGTGGATTAAAGAAAAGATCTGCAGTCATAATATAATGGCTGTTAAAAGTAAAGCATGTTGTTATTGTTACTGTTTAACTCACTTTGTCCAGGTACTAAATATAAAAGAAAAAAATAACCACTCAATGCTGCCAAATAATTTGGGGAATATATAGGCCAATATCTGTAATTTATAGTTTTTTATTTATAATTCACATTTGCCACAATGTTGTATCGTAATATTCAGTAAACAAATCATAACACTATAAAATGTGATACATCATCTTGTTTGGAGAAAAACAGTCTTCACACCTTTAATCCATATTTTTTGGTACTAATAACTGTCCTATTATTTGGATGGCTAGAAATCCATATGTCCATTAACTGACACTTAGGACAAGAAACATGACTTTCCTTTTCAAAAATTAAGGCCTTTTGTAATAGTAGCCTTTCTGCGTGGAGTGGGTGTCTGTTCTACACAAAAAATCATTCCTAGGCTGTTAACATCACTGTAGCGAGACAGGTGTGTCCTGAGAGGACTTAACAGTAGCCTTTGTCTGAGTTCCACTCATGTGTACCTATGAAAAGATGACCTCTTTGTGCTCCCTCGTGTCTGGTACTGTCAAATTCATTATAGTTTGGTGAAGGTCTTGACCTAACTAGTAACCAGCAATGAAGAACAAAAGGACTAAGACAAGGGCAGTGAGACCAGTTGCATGTACACAAACTGAATTATTAAATACGTACAAAGCAATCCTCATATAGAGGTGATCGAACACTGACCTTGAGTCAATAATTCACAACTATACTACTAGTAATACTAATAATAATAATAATAGGTAAGGATAATGTAGCTCTCCTTCCTATAAACTAATGCAGATCTGCTTCCATATGATTTTTTTTTCAGAATCTTCTAGTGATCACATGTTCAATGTAAATGGCCACGGGGCACACTACAGAGGAAGTGTTTCCTGACTGCAAGAAAGTCAAAGATCATACACAGGAAGTTTAGTTCCGGTAGAAGTGTAGAGACATTTACTTATAAGACAGCATTAGATGTTGGTTAAAAATGTTTAATAGATTGTATGGCTGTTGTCAAATGTTCAATAGCTGCACTTAGAGGCATGGAAATGACATACAGGGTTGATGAAGTCATCTGAAGGTGCACTTGCCTGATAGACAGAAACAGGCATCATATGAGTGTGTGAGTATTTAGAGTACGGTTCTCATGGTTCTAATTGGTTAGGCACACAGTTTGTGCTAATAAGGACTGCCTCGAGTGACCAGATGCTGTGAGGCAAAGTGCAAAGCTGCAAACTTATACATCATATTATCAAACTGGCCTAGGAGCTGAAATTAACATAGATTTGGTGCACTTTTTTGTAGGTCTTTTATATATATGCTGTTTATATAAAGTTTATGATCTCCCTGACTGTGCTTGTACCATGCTTGTCTGGAGACACCAAGCTTTCAAATTGAGAATAATAAATGAACAGTTTTTCAGTTTGTATTAGCAATATCACACCAAGGTCCCCTGGTGGTCTAGTGGTTAAGATGCAGCGCACCCACCGCTGCGACCCGGGTTCGATTCCCGGTCAGGGAACCATCCCCAGCCACTCTTAGTGCCGGTCCCAAGCCCGGATAAATTGGGGAGGGTTGCGTTAGGAAGGGCATCCAGCGTAAAACATGTGCCAAATCAAACGTGCGGAGGATCCGCTGTGGCGACCCCTAACGGGAGAAGCCGAAAAGAAAGTTTATTAGCAATATCACACCAGTAATTATTTGAGATAGTGACTAAACACCTGGGCAAAATATTAAGCCTTTAATAGTCTTCACAACAAATCTTTGATGAGAAAATGAGCTTGAGTTGAACTATTAGATAATAGTAATAGATACTAAATGCTGAAAACATTTAAATCATTATCATAACTTTTCTATTGTGTACAAGAAGAGTACACAAGTGAATTTCACTGTGTACAGCTTTTTTTGGGTCTGGGCCCATATTTTTGACCAGGTGTATACATAAACATTTACCCACGGTGGTAACAGTTGTGTGATAGCCCTTGTAAATAGGCACATCACATTTTTACAACTAACCATTACCTTCATAATTTTAACCACTTTGGACGAACAATATATATGGAGTAGGTTTTTATTAATACTGACCATAGTTCAGTTGTAGGTAAACAGTCAGATGATGTGAATCAGCTGTTACCTTTTTTTGATTCAGTCATAGAGACTATTGCACAACATTCTACAATAACTCCATATTATTTAATATGGAATTATGGGATTTCTACATGATTGTAGAACTCAGTTTGAGGGAAAAAAAAGACCTACATGCTTTAGTAACACATAGATGTGGTTTTTTTTTTCCTTTACTTGCACTCATTCTGACAAACCTCCAGAGTGATTTGTGTCCTAACCCGAATGGCCTTGTTTACTTAGAGCAAGTAGAGAGACATCCTATTTCCTGTCACACCAGAGCTGCTTAAGGAAGTGCAAGGTCTGGAAAATAACATTGTAAAAAAAAAAAAAAACAGACTTTCTGTGGAGTTATTACAGTAAATGTTAATAGTGTATGTAAATCCAAGGTTACAGTGGATTATGTTGAAGTGTGAGATTTTGCTGTAGTAGTAATGCATCAACAAAAAACTGAATTTGTTTGTTCTATTAGCTAATTATTTATTGACTTAAAGTATTAATTTAATTATAATGTAAATCAGTAATTATTGCAGCCATGTTGTTTATTTGCCTGTTCACACTAACTGGTGTAATGCAATGAAACAAACTTCTGAAATCATCTTTCTGCTTCAAACTAGACCTCTGAAAGAAAAGCTTATTCATTTTGAAATATTGACTAATGTACACTATTTGATATTAGCAAAAACACTAAATTGAATGTGTGTTTACACTCACCATTCATTCATCTTTTAAGCCAATTATGCGGCAGCAGCGCAGTGTATACACTCAGGTGACGAGCTCCGGTTAATGTTCCCAGCAAACATCAGAATAAAGAAAAAGTGTGACTTTAACAGTGCCATTGTTCTTGGTGACAGATAGGCGGGTTTGAGAATTTCAGAAACTGCTGATCTCCTGAAAATTTCACACACAACAGTCTCAAGAGTTTACACAGAATGGTGCTGAAAAAGTGTAAATTGTGATGTTCATGAGCATGTGTAAATATCAACCTGAATCAAAATGTATTATACAATTCAAAATGTATTTGAAAATATATAAACAAAGATCTAAACTTATAGGGCTCAAGTTTTAGGGAGACATTTTTCATTTAAAATGTATATTTTTACACTCTTTGTGTCTGTAAAGCTACTTTGTTACACTTTTATGACACAATTCTGAGAATTCATATTTGCTTTTTGAACATCCCTTCTACATTTAGTCCCTTTTTGCGGTAATGATACCCACTCTGTTGAGATGTTCCACTAGAGTTTGGAGTGTGGTTGTGGAGATATGTGCACATTCAGTCACAAGGCCATGAGTAAAGTATGGTACAGTGCTGTTGAATGGTAAGATCTTTAGCAGGCCACTCAAGATCTTCCACTTCAAACCATGTAGTCCATATCCTCGTAAAACTAGCTTTCAGCACAGGGGCATTGTCATGCTGGGGCAGGTTTGGGTATTCTAGTATCCTATCCTAGTAGAATTTTGAATAAGTCCTGATACATGTTGTGTTCAGAATAACTTGTGATTTCATGCTAAGACATGTCAGTGTACTTTACAAAGATTACTGCAAAAAAAAACAAGAAAGAAAATGTAGTGGCTATGCCAAAAACCAGCACACAATCAAATTGCCTTACACTTCTATATGGTTATGGCTTTAGTTCTTATGTTATTTCAGCAGAAGCTCGCTCTTTACTGAAGAAAAGTGAGGAAAGAATGTGTAGTGAAGAAAAGAGCGAAATAGCTGCCGAAAGCTGCTTCACTGACACCTTTGGCCTCCTGTTACTTGCTTATTCAGATCTGCATGAATGTTCCAGAGTTTCTATGCTTCATTTGCATCAACCTCAAAATTCAGTGCCAAACTGAGAACCTGTTCTATATTAATGTCTGTAGTTAAATAATTAGGTGCTGTCTGCACTGTTGCTTAGCATTTGAAACTAACCATGGACGCTTAGAATGAAATTAATTCGAAGCAGCATCCAAATTGAAATTATCCTCTTTAACATCCTCTTTATTCTGCCCTACTGTCCTTGGTCTAATTACTCACTTCCCCCCTCCAATTAATTAAAAATAAATATTAAATATTTTGTGTTTTAGACTATATATAGCATGTCTACATTTCAGCACTGAGGTACAATTAACACTAATTAAGCCGTTGTTTTTCTTTTGCTCTTTATTCCATCTCTCTTTCTGCTCATTTTGGCATTAGGCCGCAGTCAGCTCATGTTCATCTCCGATCCGCACATTCCTGCTGTACAAGGTCTAGCTGCTTCTCCTTTTCTGGAAGTCTGGGCTTCTGGCTTACGGATTCTGTCCGGATTTAAAGACAGTTTTTGGTCATTTCTTTCATTTGGTTAATGCTGGATACTGAGCAGAGAATTAGACGCGTCCTGCTGATGTTGTCCACCTTTTTTGGAGACGAAGGAAAAAAATAATTAAACAGCACAGATATTATGCAAGAAGTTTTTTTTTTTTTTTTTTTTTGGTCTTTGTGTAGCTTGGAGCAATAAGAAGCCTTCCTGTAACCTATAATTGTTTTTTTTTTATTCGTCTTTCATATACTGATTCACAGCTATTACAACATTTAGGAGTTAAATCACTTCATGTAATAGTGCATTGTGTCTTAGTGTTAGTCATCTTACAAGCCTGCTTTTTACCAGACACTGAATTAAACGGTAAATGTCTAGGCAGGCCTTACATTGTGCTTAATTTAGATGAAATGAGCTGAGGGTGATGGGTCTCCGGAGGCCTGTGGCTGGACTTGATGAGAGAGAGAAGAGGATGAAACCTGAGCACTGTTAGCACTGTAAGGCTGGCATTCGACATATGCACCATGCCTCTTAGACATGTTGTGATGCATGTCGCAGTGTAGGTCACTGACTAAGTGCAGGTGTGGGCTTTTGCATTGATTGTTGCTTACTGATGACCGGCTGTGTTAAGTTTAATTAAAAATTCGACTGCCTTGGGAATGTTAGACAAGAATAAACTGTTCTTGATTAACCATCAACATCACTCAGGCAACATTACCATGAATATTTGTTAATAACAATCTGTCCATGCAGTACAAGTCAGTTAGTAAGTTAAAAGGACAAAAGTATTGGCACACAAATTTAGAGGAGAAAAATTACGATGTCTTTGGAAGTGGCAGCATACAATTTTCCTTTTACTTGAACTAGGAGACCCAAACCTGTTCTAGCATTACAATGCCTCTTTGCACAAAGCAAACTCCATAAAGATATGCTGTACATGGGTTGGAGTAGAAGATTTTGAGCTGCTGGCTATAGAACTCTGACCTCAACCCTACTTAACACCTTTGGGATGAATTGGAATGCTGACTGCACCCCAGGCATCCTCACCCCTACATCAGAACCTGACACACAGACCACACACACGATCACATTTCAAAATCTAGTTAAACCCTAAAAAGTGGAGGTTCTTAAAACAAGTGGGAATTAAATGTATAATGGGATGTTTAAAAAGCACATACATATCTTTTAGCTTTATAGTGGATGAGTCATAGGTAGGGTAAATTATGCCACTCTTGAGTAATGTTGTTCTTGCTTTAAAACTGTATAAAAATATTTTTATACTTCAGTTATACTTGAGTGAGGAAAAAATGCTTGCATTGGTAGTACATATGCTACAATGAAGAGTGGTGGAGCATTCCTTTAAGAGCTGCTGATAGACAATATAATTTTAACCTCATTTAATTACTTCTCTATGTTTTAGAGACAGAGGTGCATATTTAAAGCCATGCGTCTCAGACACAAAGCAGGTTTCTCCAAAGAAAAAGGAAACAAAGAAAAAAAAAGCCTTGGCCTTTTTGGCAGGATAATTAGAAGGTACACATGTTACCAAGCAATGATTACCCACCAGAGTATCGGCTTCAGCCCATTAATAAAGCAACTTGCCTTCTTTTTTCTCAGTGTGACTCCTGACATTCTCTGGTGATTTTGGAGGTAAATGTTCATAATGAAGGACTGGGGTTCTTCTAGGACACCCACTACCTTTTGTATTTTTTTTTAAACAAAACTTTTTACTTTCAACAGCCCAATTACAGTTCCATTCAAAATGTTGGTAATATAGATTAGGTTAATAAATGTACTTATTATTTATACAAGTATACAAATATTTCCCAATCAAATCAAGTGTTCAACTTATTTGTGAGAAAAAATCCCTCTGGTGTTCACGAGTGAAGGTTGAGGAAAGACTTTGTGGTCACAGTGTTTAATCATATTTTTTATTTTGGCAGTATAAATGTAGAACATTTAGCTGGGTCTGAAGATCCACATAATCACACATGTTCCTGGAGTGTGCCTAAAAACACTTGGGTATGACTCAGCCTTAAGAATAATAACCATGCTTATAACCTTTTCGGTTTATTCATTACCTTCCAATTATTACTAAACACAGTTTTTCTTGGTTGTCAGAACTGTTTCTCTCTGCTTGCTCAGCATTTTTATTCAAACCACATCCTGAAAGCCAGCTTTTGTCATATATTTCCATTTCTATTCATAGTACTCTGTTCTAAATTTAGCCCACTTTTTCCCCCCACTCTCTTGCGTACATGGTGTTGCTTACCATCTTATCCCATGCGTGTCATTTCCTCTTGCGTGGGTCTCTCCGCTGTGTACTTACTCAGATAGCAAACACACTGGACAAAGCAGAAAGCTCTTTCATTCTGCCTGACTGAAAATAGATTCACTGTCAGTATTTAGTTAATGGAAAGCATCTGTCTGTGAAAGGATCTGTTCAGACTGTTCATTAAGACTGTATAATGCTTGTAAATCTTTTAATGGGGTATGTAAACACGGTGTAACAATTTCTGATGAATGCACATTAAGCATGTGTATATAAATCACTCAATGAGTTTATGTAAACAGTTTATAACATACAATGGACAGAGTTATGTATCAGTTAAGGATGTACTTATGAGTGGATACACACAGTGTGGTCAAAAGTGTGTGGACTCTTAGATAACGGTGTTATGGTCACTTGTTCATAATTTCTATATACTATATACATTTACTGTCCACTTTTTTAATTATTTTTTTCTTAGCGTGTATTATTACTGGGTAAGCCTCTTGATTTTTCTCAAAACTGCCTCCGTACTTCATGGCATGAATTCCACAAGGTGTTTGAAACATTCCTTTGACATTCTGGTCCATAATTGCGTCGCATTGCTGGAGGTTTGTTAGCTGCAAATTCATGCTGTAAATCTCCTATTCTACCACATCCCAAAGGTGCTTCAATGGATTCAGATTTTGAGAGAGAACACTGAGGTACACTGAGCTCATTTTCAGGTCTATGGAACCAGTTTGAGATGACCTGTGATTTGGGACATGGGGCTGTTTCATTCAGGAAGACTTCAGCCTTCAAACAATGCGTAATTGGTATTATCTGTGTGTCAAAAAAACACCTCTCACCACCATTCCTGGATTCCTGTCAGTGATGCCCAATTCTGCTGCAATCAGCATTTCACAACAGGATATAGATATTTTAACTCTGTGTGGTCCCATCTACCTCAATGTGTTATTAAGGTTAAAAGGTAATGCTTTTCTGCTCACCACAGGTGTAAGACGTGATTAGTTAAATTACACAAGGCTCCCTATTAGCTCTGACTAGCGTGACTATTCTCCTCATCTTTTTCTACACTCATTTGATTCATTAATGAATTTTTTGGAACCATCTTTTAAACGCTGGAAAACCAAAGAACCAGCAACTTATTCCATGGTCCAAAATCACTAATATAACGTGCAAACACAATTTTCTGATTGATACTAATTAGCAGTGTTCAATTACGAACGACTGTGTATAATAAAGACACGTATAACATGCAGCAAAAACATTTTATAGTCATGTTTATTACACACGCACATTAAAACTTTTTTAATTCACATTACACTGTGTTCAAAACATCTTTCGGCCAGGGTCAGCGATTGTTATGTAAATAATATACAATGCAAATGATTCTGCTGAGGGACCTCTGCTATGCAAATGGTATTATTATTATGTAAGCAGAGGGAAACACATGCAAGCTACCATGCAAAACAAAGGCGATATCTATGCAGGCGAAATTCGCCTGCTCTCTTCACAGAACTTCTCCATAGATGTGTAGTGTGTGTGACTTATTCTTTGCAAAAAAAAAAAAAAAGTATTTCCACATATTAGGTTCTTTTGTATTACTTTTGGTTTCTTCGTACTGTGCATTTATTACGTGTTTCATTTCACTTCTTCTCAACCTTGCTTCTAAATAAGTCCAGGTCCCCATCCAATCAAATCACAGCACCACTCACCGTATCAACAGAGGGTAACACAAGAAGTGCGCCAAGACATGTGAAAGATCATTGCTGTAAACAGATCCTACATCAAGCACACATACAGTACATTCAGCATTCTATGAAAAATTCATGCTGCATGATAAACAAGTTTATTTGATTAAAGTAGAGCTTCCTAAAGCATTGGGAATGTGAGTGTTTTACTGTGGTGCAAATGACAACTCAACATTATTAAAAAAGATATTATTATCATCCAGTTTGACCGGTCACTTAAACATTAAAAACAAGTAGGATTATAAATAATGTCAGCTCGGACCTGAAAATTCTGAAAACAAAGCCCATATAATGATCCAGATAATTATGGTACACATGTAAATAAAGAGCTGGATTATGTTCAGAAATAAGCATTTGAAATTTTATTCTATTTTTCTTCTAAGTAAAAAGTTTGAGAACCCATTGAGGAATTTGAGTATAAAATTGCTTTTACGTAGCAGTAATTTTGCAATAATCAATGCAGAAATACGTTTTTTTTTCTCCGTTATTTGTTTATCATATTGTGCGAACACTACTGCTTTCCATTTATGTGACGTGTCCTGTCTGTTCTTTTTAATTTTACAGATCCTTGCCTGACCGTCATCCCACCCTGCATAAACGAAGCTGATCGCTTTAGCCTTGAAGCACTGCGTCACATCCACAAGCAGCTGGATGATGACAACGATGGCGGCATCGAAGTCAACGAGAGTGTGGAGGTCAGGCAGCACTGTTATGCATGTCCTACTAACAATCATGTGTTCAGTCCTACACTCCTAACCGTATGGCCTTGTTTAGCGTTGCCTTGACACCACGTGTGTGGCCGTTTCAGCATTATTCATTTTTTTTGGCCTGTATTTATTACCTACTTCTTTGTTAAAATGACATTGTCCATCAAACTTCCAGAATCTGCCAGGTTTTAGTGTCGAAATAGAAAACAAGGAGATGTTAATCACGCTAACAAGTTTCTTTTTGAAACCTACCGCTGTGATCTTGATTGTTGACATGAGCTCCATTTAAAAGTCTTGATCAAACAAAAAGAGGTATTTTATTCAGACACCCTATAATATTTGTCAATACGTTAATAGTTTTAATAGTTATGAAGTAGAATTATACAGTATGCCATGCATACAGAATTATATGAGTATATAATTTGGGAATTCAGTTCTAATTAGGTGCTGTTGCATCACACTGTGCACACTTCTTATAATAACCTGGACATAAATGTATGGGTGTTTGCATAGCATTTCTTGTCCACATGTTGCCTAGTACTTACATCACCTGTCTTAAATTAAATATCATTTAAAAATCTAAAAACATAAATTGGTTTATCTAAATTTACAATCTGTCAGCTGATTATATGTTCAAAGCGAAAAAAGGATATAAAGTATTTTTGGAGACATTTACTAAATGAAATGCACAGTGCCTGCAATGAGCTAAACAAATAGGAAAACAAAGTTTAAGAAAACAAAGAGTGTAAAAAAGCTAAAAAAATAAATAAAAAGGATAGTGGAGACGAGAAAAAGAAATGAAGGTAATGAAGATTATTGAACAGAGAGAAGAGGCTATACGTACATATAGTGCGCACACGTTTGAGTTTACATTCACGTTTATGACATTTGGTAGACGCCCTTATCCAGAGTGACGTACAATTCTCCTCCTAACGTTTGAGGATTAAGAGCTCAGTGGTGGCGGCTTGTTGGCACTAAGATTTGAACTCATGATCTTCTGATCAGAAGTCCAGAGGCAGGGATGCTGATTAAAAAAAGTTGAATAGAAAGATGATCAACTAGAATATTTGATACTTATATCTAACTTTTTATCATTCTAATAAAACGATTTCTTTCATTTTTGCTGAAGAGACATTTAAACTGTTTGAATGTGGTGTGTACATTAAAAGGTTCAGGTTTAAATATTTCCTAGTGTTACCTCATTAAAATGTTAATAAATAACAATAACCAAATATTACTATTACCACTACTACTACTACTACTACTACACTTACTAATAAAAATAAGGTATAACAATGCAGTGCTTGCCTTGTAAACACTGTATTTAACCGTGCACATAGACAAAATGAGGTCACAGGTCAGCTAAAGTTATGCACCTAGGGGTTAAAGGGCGGATAGGTTCCATCCTTCAATCTCTTCGGCTTAGCTCAGCCTTCATGAAATAGCCTTAGTGTAGAAGTAGTACCAGGAACCTCCTGGAATCAATTTGCCAATTATTATTAAAAGCACACTACATTCACATGTATTTCTTTAGGAGACGGTTTAAATCAATTTGGACATTCAGAGCTGTTAAATGACAAGATACAGAAGTAAGCTTCCATCTGCTGACCAGATGCAAGTGCAAACCGATTGCAGGAATAACAACAACAAAAAAAAACCAGTCTGATAATGATCTAACTACAAGCGTTTACGTGAGTGTACTTTCTCAGAAATGCGACACAAAACCACACACACGCGCACATACCCACAAAAAAAGAACTAATATTAGAGTCAGTTTAAGCTCTCAAGAACACAACGCCCTTAAGCAAAGCCCATGTAGCATGTTCGCAGTCTGGTTCAACAGGTGTGTTGTTAAGCAGAAACTCATGGGTTCTTCCCGCTGTTCCACAGGTTGGCATGGCGTCATCATGCCACGTAGAAATGATTGACACTCAACAAAAGATTTGTGGTTTTGTGTTGTAGGATTTTTCTGTCTGGCAAGGTCTTACTGCTGCCCCACCCAACACTTTGGTATTAGTTTGACTGTGTATGTCGTGCAATATAGTGTGCTTGTTTGTCAGTGTGTGTGTGTGTGTGTGTGTGTGCGTGTGTGTGTGTGTGTGTGTGTGTGATTACTTTCTCTTAAGTGTTGCTATGGATGGTTGCTGGGCATGGCAGGTGCAAGACTTTGCAAGCCCTTCTTCCACCTATACTCTGTGTGTGTATGAATTTGTGTGTGTGTGTGTGTGTGTGAGACTGAAGGAATGCATGGGTAAAAAAATTCTTTGTTGATATGCTTCCAAAATACAAAGCTTAAAACCTGCGAAGTGCCTTGTGTGTGAGTGTGCGTGGTACATATATATATATATATATATATATATATATATATATATATATATATATATATATATATATATAAATAAAAGGTTCTAGTGGCGATCGTCTCCACTGGAATCGTCTTTAAGAAGTGGCCTCATGGGAGATTGAAGCATTTCCCTCCTCTGCAGCCAGTGGGACACGGTGTCATCTTTCATACCACAGCAAATTCCAGAGTGTGCAATGTGTATGTGTGTGTCAGCGTTCCGAGGAAACCTGAATAGCTTTAAAAGCACACTCGCTTTATTACAAAATCAACGTTGAAACACAAACAACTGTTTGAATCTATCCGAAATATACAAATTCTGATCTGCAGGAAAGTCCAGCTGCCTCGGTGGAACATTAAATATAGATTATCTTAACAGTCAAGACTATAACACAGATAAAGTGTGAGCTAAGAAGGTTATTGATATAGACATTTCTTATAATCTACTCTTATAAGAACTTGCAATAATATGCAGATGTATTTTTTAATATTATCTATTAGTCTTGTTAAACAGATTGTGTTTTCAAAACAAATACAGATATGAATGTTAGGATTGTGAGACTAGTTGTTTGCACCAGGACTAGGACCCCACGGGATAAAACCGCAAAAGGATGAGGTTTTTAAACTTTCATGCAAAGCTTGAAGGTGAAGCTTGCAGACTGCAAACATTCAGCTACATCTTAAAAACCTCACCAGCCCAAATATTTCAGTCTTTAGACAAAGAAGCTGCATTTTCTTTTACCATTCAATATAAAATCTAGAAGGTTTTGAGATAAGCAGTTTTGAAAATACTCAAACCAGCTTGTCTGGTACCAACATCCATGTCATGATTAAATTCAGATAGATCACGTTTTTTTTACTTTGATGTGTTATGTGAACTTTAACTGAAACTCTTGATCTCTTTCACTTTATTTTGGATTCCACCTTAGTACCAGGCAGAACGTTCCTCAAGGTGTCTACTTAATTAGTTATATTCTGCTAATAGGTTAATATATTTACTTATCTTTTGTGAATAATAAATCAGTTCTAACTTTTAGTCTTTGCTGGACGTAGTGGTAGAGTCCACACTATTAAGTCTTAGATTCAAACCATACACACTTTGTATTCAAATCTGAATCCAATTACAGAAATTAATATTTGAAGTGCTAAACAATTAGTTACAGATAATGCCATTGTGTTACCTTCCCAACACAGATTTCTGTCTCTGATCTATTAATGTTTAAAACTCATACCATATCTTGTTAACTAAACAGAAAATGAAAGAGAAAATGAGAGCAAGAGAGAGAGAGAGAGAGAGAGAGAGAGAGAGAGAGAGAGAGAGAGAGCAGCTGATACAGACAGATAACTGTTTAACTGGAAGCTCAACTGGTTATTGTGTGTATACAATAACACACACACACACACACACACACACACACACACACACACACACACACACACACACACACACACACACACACACACACACACAGAGGAGCTGTTCCCATTATACATCTATTACCGTGACAAAAAGAAAGAGCTTTTGAGAATCTGCAACTCATCTGGAATCTGCACAGGACAAACACTTCTTTGTGTGCCATGTGTGTACTTGTGAGTTTCACTGTGAAATTTTCTAATAGGTTATGATCATTATTGGGGTGTAACATACATTTACTGAATTTTTTTGGTACAGGGATTTTGGTTTGGTACACACGTAAATGCAATTGTTTTTTTCTGTGTGGAACAGTTACAATCTTGAGTTTCCCCAGGAACATAGTGGCAGAGTTTTAGTGCATTTATTATTATATTTTTTTTTATTATTAAACTTCAAAACATACACAGTCAGGGGTATAAAAAAGAAACTAGAGTTAGCGCAGTGTCACTGTGGCTACTCACTTCGTACCGGAATTAAGATTTGATTTGCGCATGAGTGAAAACGCCAAAGAATCCATAGCACTATTGATTCTTTAGTGTTTTATGTACAGCTTCAAGACTTTCTCTTACAAGGAGAAAATCCTGACAATTTCTCATATCGATTGAGTGAATGAATGAAGGATGGAAAGAATGAAGACATTTGTTAAAGTATGCTGAAATAAGTAGAACAGTTAAATAGATCATATCTTTAGAAAATTCAAACACACACACACACACACACACACACACACACACATACACACACACACACACACACACACACATACACAAACACACACACACACATACACACACACACACACACACACACACATACACAAACACAAATAGGGTCTAACAAATGTAAACTATTTAATTGAATTTTTCCATTTATAATTTTTTTTTTTATTTAATTTGTGCCAATTTATTTGATTACCCAATTTAATCAATATAATAAAAAAGTATTGCACTAATTTGATTTATTCTATTTTATTTGTATTAAATATTATAAAATATTATTTTATATATTATTTAACCAACCTGCCATTTTATTTATAATTGTTTTAAAAATGTAAAATAGTGATTATCACAAGTGTTAATAATAATAATAATATAAAATAGTTAATAATAAAAAATAAAAAAAACGACAAGCAATTGTATGTTTCGCATTTCTTACCCCTAACCGTACCGAACCGTGACTTAAAAACCGAGGTACGTACCAAACCGTGACACTCCTAATCATTATTGATCCCTGGAAAGTCAGGTCATTTGCACATCTAAGAGCTTGTGTTCAAAAGGAATGGTATTTAAGATAAATAAGAAGCTCTGTCTATAGTTTATGATGCCATCCCTTTACAATGGACTGAGTGTTAGTTTTTTCTGACAGCTGGCTTCTGTCTTATCCTGCTTATCTGATTAAACAGTTATATGGTTTTATATTGGGCTTGGGCTGTAGTAAAAGTTGTGCTGAATTCTGAATCCGATGTAATATGATATGGATAAATAAGGACTAAATATTACATACAATATTTGTTGAAAACCTGAACAAATTAAATAATGCTGACAGTGGCATTGACTAAAAGACAGGAGGCGAAGATGGAGGTAGCAGAGCTGAAGATGTTGAGATTTTCGTTAGGCGTGAGGAGGATGACGAGTTTTTTAGAGGGACAGCACATGTATTAAGTTTTGGGGACAAAGTGAGAGAAGCCCGATTGAAATGGTTTGGACATGTGCAGGAGGAGGGACTTGGGGTATATCGATAGGAGAATGCTGAGGATGGAGCCACCAGGAAGGAGGAAAAGAGGAGGACCAAGGAGAAGGTTTATGGATGTGGTGAGGGAAGACATGCAGGTAGTTGTTTGAAAGAGGCAGATGTTGAGAACGGGGGGGTATGGAGACAGATGATCCGCTGTGGCGACCCCTAATGGGAGCAGCCGAAAGACGAAGAAGAAGAAGAAGTGGCAGGGTTGTATTTCTGGAGGCATTTAATCTCCATACAGTTTACAGTTTGGAGTGTCTACATTCTGTGTGGAATTCCATATATAGGGTTATTATAAAGTAGAAAAAAATAAACTGATTGTTATCCTGTACAATCACATACTATACGGACAAGAGTTTGTGGACATCTGCCCATTAAATTTATATATGCTTTTTGAACATCCCATTCCACAAATAGCCCCCATTTGTTGTTACAATAACCTCCTTTCTTTAATTGAAAGGTGTTCTACTAGATTTTGGACTGTGGTTGTGTTGATTTGTTCTCGTTGGTCCACAAGGGTGTTAGTAAAGACTGGGGTGCAGTCAGCTTTCCAATTCATACCAGAGGTAAACAAGATCTTCATGGAGCTTGCTTTGTGCAAAGCAGCATTGTTATGTTGGAACAGTTTTAGTGTTCTGCATCCAAACAGTAACCTGTTTGGACTACCACATACAATGACATTCTATGTAGTTATTTTGTCCATATAATGAATCTTCATATGGCCATTTTTTCACCTTATTATGTCAAGAGAGTGTCAGCGAACAATATATAATATATACATATATTATATAATTATTGCTGTCACATTTAGTTAAAATTCAGCTATTAGAAATCACATTTTTCTCTCACATTCTATTGAACCTCCTCCTGTTCTATGAACTCCATGTTGAGCTTTCTAAGGGATACTTTTTTTCTGTGTAGACTTTACATATTCTCAGTAATCATGTGAACGTTTGTGTGATCAAAGTGCATTTATGTTTCTTGCAGTTCATCATAGAGGACATGAAGCAGCAGCAAACGAACAAGCACAGCAACCTGCACAGAGAGGACCAGCACATTACTGTAGAGGAGCTGTGGAAAGGATGGAAGACGTCTGAAGGTGAGACAGAGACAGATCAAAGCACATGTTTTCTGTTCAGAGAGGAGAGATGGATGCAGGTGTCAATAGAATATGCAGGTGTTTAACTAAGAAACATCCTTTGCAACTTTCATAGTGACTGGCCATCAGATATTTTATCCATACACAGTATATACTAACATGGTTTGAACAGAGCTATGGTCTGTCATGAAGCACTATAAACAGTGTGTGCAACCTACACAACTGTGAATCACATGAAATGACATTTTCTTGAATTGAAGCCTGCGTTGTGTTATGCAACCTGACAGATCCTGGGTCATCCCACTGTGTGTGAGTAAGAGGAGAAACAAGAAATTGTGTGTGTGTGTGTGTGTGTGTGTGTGTGTGTGTGTGTGTGTGTGTGTGTGTGTGTGCGTGTGTAGATGATATAATGGTAGGATGGCCCCAAGTCAGTGATAAAGCATTAGCTTTACCACTAGTATTAGATTATCTTCATTGCACACATCATATTACTCACCCAATAGAACTAAGATGGAAATAGAAACTTCTCACCAAATCACCAACACCTCCTTTTAGTCCCCAGAGTTCTCAGAGCTGACCATTTGTCATTTTCTTTTTTCTTTTTTTATTGTTTACAAGCTCTTACTTTCTCTTTCTCATTCTCTTTTTCTGCTGATTATCTGTGGCTCCTACCAGTCACTGTAAAAACAGATTTCTTTTTTTATGATCACATTTCCAATCAGAAAATTCTGATACTGTACTGACTGTAATTTTTATTCCAGGACTGTCTTTATCTGATTAAAGTAATATTTTAACAAACATCAAAAAATTACACAACGGAGCTTTAATCATATGAATCTTTAAACCACATATAAGAAGGCATAGGAAATAATCTGAAATAAGTATATATATATATATAATTTATTTATTTATTTTTTTATTTTTTTTATGTAATAGGACTAATTTATAGGAAGAATTTATATTCTATAAATAAAAAGGGACATGATCATTTTTGTGTTTAGACCTAATCTAGATTTAAGTTAACATTTAAAGTTGGCTATCCAAATAAATTGTTTAAAAAAATGGTCACAGTTTCAATATGTAAAAAATTATAAGAATTTTATTGTTGTTTATTATAGGTTATATCTTTTCTGTAATATTTTTATGTGTGTAGGCAATTAAAATATATGATTAATTTAAACTTTGAATTTGGCATATTGCAGTCCAAACAAATAAAAAAACTTTTAGCAGTTAGATCCACATACATGAGTGAGGTTTCTGCTGTATGAAAATATATTAATATAAACAATTATTGGAAAGTGGTCTAGTGGTTAGGATGCAGCGCTCTCACCACTGCGGCCCGGGTTCGATCCCCGGTCAGGGAACCAACCCCAACCACTCTTAGTGCCGGTCCCAAGCCCGGATAAATGGGGAGGGTTGTTTTAGGAAGGGCATCCAGCGTAAAAACATGTGCCAAATCAAACATGCGGATGATCCACTGTGGCGACCTCTGATGGGAGAAGCTGAAAGAAAGTTTATTGGAAAATCTAGTAATAATTGGAATGCCTAAAAAAAGAAAAACGAGACTATATCTGAATGTTTCACACTAACACTGTCTCTGTTACACTTAGTTCACAACTGGACGATGGACGATGCGGTCCAGTGGCTGAAAGAATCGGTAGAGCTTCCACAGTACGAAACAAACTTCAGAGAGTTCAAAGTTGATGGCAATACGCTACCTCGGTAAACACACACACACACACACACACACACACACACACACACACACACACACAAAGTCCGCATCCAACGATTATTTTGATAATCAATGAATTATTTTTCAGATTAATCTGATTAAAAACAAGAAAAAAAGCTGTTTTGCTTATTATAACCATATAGAACCCTGTACACTCCGCCATTTTGCAAGCGGCTTTGTAATTTTGCCGTCACGCATAACAGAGCAGCCCAACTAAACGATAACACTATTCGCTGACAACAAATTTCATTATTGATTATTATCGATTTTATCGATTAGTTGTTGCAGCCCTAACACACACACACACACACACACACACACACACACACACACACACACACACACACACACAAACACACACACACACGGTCACATGTCTGTTGAACATAGCCTGCAAATGAACTAGGGAAAATATATTTTAAGCATCTGTCATAATTTCTTTTACAATAAAAGTCACCACCAACTGAAGTCACCACCAACTGATACAGTGATACAAGAGAAAATATTAGTGCCGTACTGCCCTCTTCTGGTAGCTTTGTGCGGGTGCAAGAAGAGGGGGATTGAGGATAGGAGATGAACAGCATTTAAAGATTGGGTTTCATCCCTCTAGCAACACTTGCTGACTCATGATATGATGTCACAACGCCAGATCCACACTCCCCCATCTCTCTGCTTTGCTGTAGGCTCTGCACATATGGCCTTTCAGCCATTTTGTTCTTTCTATTTAAATAGGAACCTAGATATATCCCCTCTCTTACTCATATGTTCCTGACTGTGATTTTATTTGAAACTGTCATACTTGCTCTAGAGTGCTGACTCCATTACCAGAAACAGCCTGAATGACTTGGTATTTTGTTCCGGTGACACGTTTTCACTTAACACGCTAACCGATGTCTCTTGTATGGATTCTGTTCTGTGTGCAATACTGTATTATAAGTAACTAATGAATCAGAAGCCTTTTATGTATATTAGCAAAGACTAAGGATTTAATGTTTGAGAAAGAACTACATTTGGCAAAAGTGTTTAGGTTGTTCATAATTACACTTTTTCTCTCTCTATCTCTTGGTATCTCTCTCTATTATTTGCAGAATAGCGGCGAATGAACCGTCGTTCATGTCATTGCACCTAAAGATATTGGATCAACGACATAAACAGAAATTAAATTTAAAGGCACTGGATGCTGTGCTGTTTGGACCACCATTACGTAAGTGCCCGGTTATAAGCGTGCGAGCGCCACGTTAACTAATCCTGGTGGGAGTATGATGCATTATGTTTAATACAGTTTTAGATGTTTAGTCAAGCCATAGCAAGCTACATAAATGCTCTATGTTTGCGCTCATCTGTTGTACAGGGCCACAGCATAATTGGTTGAAAGACTTTGTCCTCATGGTGTCCATCATCATCGGGGTAGGAGGCTGCTGGTTTGCCTATGTGCAGAACAAGTCGTCCAGAATCCACATCTCCCGCATGATGAAGGACCTGGAGAGCCTGCAGAGCGCTGAACAGAGCCTGATGGAGCTGCAGAGCAGGTATACAGAAAAATCCTATTAGACCTGGCTGAGGACTTCATAATTCCAGGATTGTTTCAGTGTATTCTGTTTTGCTGTGGGGTTTTGCTAATAAACTATGATCAAAATCTAAAAATTCTAATCTAATTTTATAGATTAAGTAAATTTTTATTAGAAGAAACAAAAAGTTAATTAAATGTTACCAACGCTTGCTGTTTTTTTTTTTTATTGAATTTTTTTTTTTCAGAAACTTGTACAATATGTGATATTGTGAATATCAAAGATTTATAATTTATCTGACACAAAAAAAGAAACATAAGTAATACATAACTTTTTTCTTTTTCTTTTTTATTAAAATCACATGCATTAGACTAGTTTTTCCTGCCTTATGAAAGGCTTCAACCTCTACACCAGACCTGGGCAAACTACGGCCCGCGGGCCACATCCGGCCCTTTGTACGTCCCTGTCCGGCCCGCGTGAGGCCAATCATAAATTACAGGGATGCACCGAAAATTTTCGCCCGAAATACCTAAATCACCTAAACAACACGGCCAAAACACAATTGTAATGACGCAATAAAAAAGCGCAGCCAGCACACGGTTATCTGGATATGAGCAACATGTCTGCGGTGTGCGGATAGCGATTTGCAAAACATGCAATGCTAAAATTTCAAGAGGGGGTGTATCTGCAAAGAGTTTCTCCAAGTCGGGTTTAATTTATCACCTGAAATCCAAACATCCCGATTGCCATTCTAAATATGAGAAGAACGCGGCGCAGAAAAGTAAAGTCAATCCGAGCATGCGCATGAGTCTGTAGAGGACGTTTTTGAAAAGGCAGGAAAGTTTTCCAGTGATGGTGCCAAGGCAAAAGGCATAACACAAAAAATGATAGAATTCATTGCCGTTTGAATTGAATTTTCATTTCGGTGCATCCCTAAAATATTATCGTTGGTGTGGCCATCTGACACAATTCAGGTTTCTCATGTGGCCCCTTGTAAAAATTAATTGCCCACCCCTGCTCTAGACTGAACTTTAACTTGAGATTTGCAGTGATTTTGAATAATGTAAAAAGGAGGTGGTGTGACTGGTATACAACGATATTATATTATATTATATTATATTATATTATATTATATTACACTACGTTATGTTACGTTATATTATATTATATTACAATACATTATATAACATAATATAATTAATTTAATTTTATATATTATAATGTTATATTATTTATGTTATATAGTTGCTTTTATCTCTAGTCTGTGTGTGTGTGTGTGTGTGTGTGTGTGTGTGTGTGTGTGTGTGTGTGTGTGTGTGTGTGTGTGTGTGTGTGTGGCTGTTGTAGACTGGAGAAGGCACAAGAGGAGAATCGCACGGTGGCAGTAGAGAAGCAGAACCTGGAGCAGAAGATGCGAGATGAGATCCACGGTGCAAAGAGGGAAGCTTACCGACTGCGAGAGCTCCGCGAGGGAGCCGAGTGCGAACTCAGCCGACTCAAATACGCTGAGGAGGAACTGGTGCAGGTAGGAGCGAGAGCTGAGGACTTGCATACTAAAGCCTTTCCAACAGTCACATCTGTCCATCATTTCAAATGTACTCTATCAACATTTAACCCCCTCAATACTCCAACTACTGCTTCACCTGGTAATAAAGTTATTGTCTTCTGCAATATTGAGGATGACATAATAATACAAGAGCTAGCCTCACAGAGACTTCAGTAGCATTAAGTGCATGTTTTTCAGTCAACTAAGTGTGCATTGTATAGTTTATGTTTCATATGAGCTTTAAACCTTTAGCCAGATTGAAAGATGAAATTCTGCAGTTTATTATTGTTGAATATCAACTTCACTGACATGCTTGTGTATGAGGCTGTAATTCTATTTGTGTGTGTGTGTCTGTGTTTGTGTGTGGGCGCTCGCATGTGTGTAGGTGCGTGTAGCTTTGAAGCGAGCGGAGAAAGAGTTGCAGTCAGAGCGATCAGTTCCTGAAGCCTTACAGATGTGGCTGCAGCTCACACATGAGGTGGAGGTCCAGTACTACAACATCAAAAAGCAGAGTGCTGAGCTACAGCTCACTGTTGCCAAGGAAGAGGTGAGT